>NC_031785.1:9658024-9666492 GCF_001522545.3 Parus major | reverse complement strand
CAGGCTGCAGCTGGAGCAGAGCCCACGGGGCAGATCCCAGTGCAGAGGGAGAGGGGCTACAAGGGAGAAACCCCCCAGCTCCCTCCACTCCCTGCCAAAATCTCCCTCTGGGGTCTGCAGGGGGGTTATGGAATGCAGGGCTCACCCTCCTTGAAGGGTTTGTCCATGAAGGACCAGCCCTGGCTTCAGGTAGGGCTTCAAAAAGGGGACTTGAGATTTCTTGGGCTGATCAAGCTCCCAGGTCTGCCAGGGGAATGGCCAAGCAGGAGGGGCCAAACCACTGCTCAGGTGGAAGTGAGTGAGCACCAGGTGACACAAGTTGCTCCAGGATAATGAAATATCCTTTTCATTTTTAATTTTCTTCCTAATTTATAATTTTCATCCTTTATATTTTCACTGGGCTGCTCCCAGTGAAAATGATGTTTCCCCAGCCCTCTGGAGACCTTGGAAAAAGCCAAGGGGCACCACATGGATGGAGGGTGAGCCAGCTGATAAAGCCTACTTGGATTTCTTTAAAAGCCTTTTACAGAATCCTTATCAAAAGTTTTAAGGAAATTGAGAAAACAGAGGACAAAGGTCCTGGCATGGACTGGTGGTTGGCAGCAGGGAGAGGAGAAGAGGTGGAGGTCAGTGGTGAGCTCTGATGGGGGAGATCTCCCACAGCCCCCGTGGGCTCCGTGCTGGGACCTGGGCAGATCCACACACTCGTGGACTGGGAGAAGCCCTGAGCAGCAAACCCCAACATCCTCTGGTGATGAAAAGTTCCTCAGAGCATGGAGGAGAAGAGCAAACCGTGCCTGGCTGCAGGAGGATGTCACAAATCTGTGTGAACAGGCCATGAAATGGGAGAGCAAATCTGACGTTGACAAGTTTACAGTGGGACAGCTGCTGCCAAACCCGGGGGGCCCAGGCTCACCAGCACCCTTGGGAATGAGGCAATTCCATGAAAGGATGCGAGTGCTTCTGCCACTGGAGCAGAAATTCCCACGCTGTCTCCAGCAGGAGCTGACACCACATCAAGCCCCTGGAGCAGGAACCCCCGGCCACCCCCACAGCAGCAGCTCTTGCCACACACGCAGGGCCTGAGCTCGCGTTTGCCAAAATCCCGTGGGGATCGGCTTCCTCGGCCTTATTTTTATTCTGCTCTCGGGGTTGAGCTCAGATGATGTGAAATATGTGTGGCAAATCCACTCCCCACATCACATCTCCTGTGTGGAGCTGCTGGGCTCAGACAACAACTTCCCTGTCTGCAGCTGGTTTATTTACGGAGGCAGATCCGTCTGGAATCTGCTGCTGCTGCTGCCTGAAAAATCAGCTCTATCACCTCTGCCCTGCCCCTTCTTTAGGGATAGAATAATAAACCCTTGTGCTGCCTTAATAAAGAAGGAAAGAGGATCACATTTTAGTTTCCCCAGTTTCTCACTGCTGGGAATTTTAGGCTGTGCCTGATCTGTTGTTCCTCTGCCTCTGAGTCTGAAGGAGTTCAGGCATCTCCCACCTCTGGTGGGGCTGCAAACCTGATTTTGGGGCTTCTGCAGAAGTTCCTTTCCATAACCCCATCTCCAGGCCTCACTTCCCAAGGCTGACTTCTGCCCTGGGTTATTTGGAAGCTCTCGTCTCCTGAGGAGCTCAGCCTGCTCAGGCTGTGCAGACACAGATTGTGCTGTGCTGGCAAAACCCACTGATAAGGAATTTAATATGAAAGGCTGCTCAGAGAGGAGAGGAGTGAGATTGTGTCAGTTGATATTCCCAAGAGCTGGAGCCCATGACTGTGCACAGGCACTGCTTCTGTCTGATGTGGCAGTTCTGCCCTTCCAATCAGGATTTTTCCTTGCTGAAAGCTCAGTCAGGAGACATCAGGTTCTTCTGCCCCAGCCCCCAAGTCCTGTTACTTTCCTCCCAGTAGCTGCTTCCCAGAGCAGTGATCTCTGGGCTTTTCTCAGTTTTCTCCGAGCTCCAAGGACCTTCCCCCAGGCAGGGAATTGCTGGTTCTGGTCTCTGTAATGGAAGCACAGGCTGGAGATGAACAATTACAGCACAAATCAGCCTTGTCCAAACCTCTGGCCATTTTCTGGGTCATTTTATGGAGGTAGAAGATGAAAGACTGGAAATGAGGTGGGACTCAGAGACACAGAGACGACACCACCATCACCAGGACTTCCTCTCCTCCCCAGACATTTTGCAGATTGTTCAGTGTTGGCCTCAATCTGTGCTTGTGACCTCAATGTTTCCCAGCCTGTATAGAGGGGGATGTGTGGAGGACAGGGGTTCATTTAACAAAGGTTAATGAAGTTTAAATTTCCTCTTGAAATTTGGTTAATTTTGCAAACTGAGGGTGTGGTGCTGCTACAGCTCCAGCAGGGACAGTCTGGAGTGAGGCTCTTGGAAGTTAAATGGGATCAGAGATCCTTATCTGCAGCAGCTGGACACTTCAGCATCACTCCTGACAAAGCCACATCACAATCCACTGCTCTGTCTTGGACATCTGTGCTGTTTCCCCCTTGGAAAGCCTTGGGAATTCTGGAGCAGGAACACGAAGGTCACCAGTGCAAGTGAGAGGTTTTGCCACCGCCTTCAGCTTCACCTCTGTGGATTTTACAGATTTCCAGCCCCAGGGCCAAGAATTTTCTGCATTGCCCAAGGATTGCTGAGCTCTTCATCCCCCTCTGGCTCTCATTCCTCGCTGGTTTGGATGTGCAGGAAAGCAGGCACATTGCCAGATGCCAGAGGAGGTTCTAGCACAAAGCCTGCCTTCCTGCATTGCTTAATTGCATTTGTTGCATTGCTGGTATTTATGTCTTTTTTTCCTGTGGGGCTGTATTTGAGCTGTCAGTGGTTCTGTGCTCTCCCAGAGCTTCCATCTGAGCCCAACAAGCTGAATTATTGGAGAATTTAACTGAGGAGAGCAGTGATACTGCCAGGGATCAGCATGGGAGTTCCACCAGGCTCTGCTTTGGGTGATTCCCACTGTTGGGTCTGATTTGTGACCCAGCAAAATGACAGTGGCAATGTTTGTTCTTTGCTCCCTGAAATGCTGTGGTTTTCAGGGCTGAAGTGGCACAGCTGAGAGGCTGCTGCTGGAGCAGTCACACCACAACAGGGGTGCAAATCCTTATTTTTATGCACCTCCAGTAGAAAACTCTGATATACTGCACCCCTTATCCTGAAGATAGGGAAGGACATTTTTTTGCCCTCTCTCATGATTACCATTACATCAGGACTGAGCCTCAATAAACTGATTTTTCTCCCGCGGCCCACAGGGTCTGGCCTGGCTCACAAATGGTTACACTCCTGCAGCTCAGCAGCTCATCTGTAATTAAGGGCATCTGTCAATAAAACATCTTCCTCTCCCAAGGCTGACAGGTGCTGGGGCTGCCTGAGCTGGGTTTTATTCCCAAGAGCTCCAAAGGCGCTGCTGGTCCCTCCTGGACACCAGGAGACCTCCGAGGCTCCCCAGGGCTGGTGGCCTTGGGCTGAGGGCCTGGGGCTGTGAAATGCAGGTTTCCAGCACAATCCCTCTGCTCCTGGGCACTGGCATACTCAGAAATACCAATTTCTTTATGTTTCACAAGTGTTCCTGAAAATTCCTGGAAAGGCGGCTTGAGCTGTGCCCTCAGATCTCCTCAGGCCTGCACGGCACCGGCAGCTCCACGTGGTTTTCAGAGCAAGCTGGATTTTCCTCTTCTGCTAATCTGAAACGGGTCAAGGGTAAAATTTCCACCGATTTTGTATCCAAGGAGGGCTCCAGGGAGAAGTTACAGCAGCTTTAAGAGAGGCAGCTGCATTCCAGAAATAACTGCTGCTCCCTCAGCACAGGGAACAAACCGGGCACCCTCAGAGCTACGTGTTTATTCCAAACAGCACACCAGCTTCATTTGTTCTCCCAGGACTTGAGGAAACTCCTCCTGGCTTCCAAGAAAACTTTACAAGGGTACTTTTAAAGGAAGGCAGGAACTTTAAGGCAGTGGTGGCCACTGGGCTGTCACAAGCACCAGCAGGCTGGGAGAGCCTGGGGGAGCCAGTCCAAAGTTCCAGCTTCATTTTAAGGCCAGAAGGAACCCCCTGCCTTGTAATATTGCATTAACTATGTAAATTTTCCCTTCTAATTACATCTTTTCACTTCTAGAAGGATATAAAATAGTGTCAAGTATGGCTACAAGAGTGAAACGAGTTTTTTCTTCCTCATGCATCAGATCAAAAATGCTGCTGAGATTTTGTGGCATTCTTATAATTAAGAGGATGCAGCTTCTGAGGTCGTGGTGGAATCATTAGCAGGGTTTATTCATGCAGAGTTTTACAGAGTCCATCACATTGTCCAGCCTTTTTGTGTGAGCTGAGGTGACCACAGGGCAAGGTGCCTGGGTCACACCTCTGCAGTCACCACGAGAAGGGAGAGAAAAGCAGCAGAGATTCCCAGGATGGGGCAGAGATCAAACAGAAGCTGCAATCTGTGTGCTGTGGGTCAGGACCATGAGGACACAACTCTCCTGGTGCTCACTGGTGCCAGAGGCCTCTGCAGCAGCTCCAGCTCCATTCCAGCCCAGCTCTCAGCACCACAAGGCTCTGCACCAAGCTTAAAACATCCAAGTACTCCACAACACACTGACATTGGGAAACACGGTGGAGTTTCACTCAGGAAATCAAGGACACAACCCTTCCAGCATTTCCCATTCACCACTCCATCACTTCTCATTACCAGCAGCATTTATTTCTCACCAAAGTGCTCCCAGCACCAGCAGACATTTAAACCATATTATTTTTCAAGTCAAGGTCTGAACACAGCCTGTATCAAACTGCTCCATTATTGCCTTCTGCCAGGCAGTCTCTCATGGCTCAGCCATGTGTTCCCAGGCTCCAAGCCCAGCTGCTCTGGGAAGCCACGCTCCAAGCACATGTTCCTGCATGGGATGTTCATTATTATTTTCAGCTTTATTTTATTGGTGCACGTCCTCGCTGTGTGCCCCCAAAGGGCTGCTTTCAGCAGGGTTTGTGGAAAGTTGTTTGATTGGCTTCGAGCTTCTTTGTGAGTTTATCCAATGCCAAGCTCAGGCACTGAACCCATGCCAGGTAATTCATCATTTCTTCTTAAAAGCTACAGACAGAATCCTGCTCTTAGCTTGTCAGATAAAGGCCTGAGAATTGCCTTTCAGCCCACCTAATGAGGGTTTGTGTTTTTCTACGCTTGGGAGGATGGATGGTCTTAATTTCTGGTTTCTTTCAAAGAGAGCAATTTTCTTCCACAAAAAAGACCAGGAATAATAGACACAATGTGGCTTATTCTGAGTCACCCTTTAACCATTTGTACTTATATTTTCTCTTTGTGCATCTACCCTGAAACTCAGAGTCCTCTTCAGCTGCTGCTGTACATTTTCCCCTGCCATGAGACATTTCTGAGCCTGAGGGTTTAATGCACAGCCAGCATCCTCTCCTGGACTTGCTGACAGTCTCCACAAGTACTTCCCTCAAATTTGAGGTGTTCCAGATGGGGTTTTTCTATTCCAGCTCTGCAGGAGTTGCCTGTTGGATGTGAGGAAGCTGAGACTCGCTGCACAAGGGGCTGTGCAGGGCCAGAGCTCCTCCTTTGGTGTGCAGAAATCCCCCAGGGGCCAACCCAGGGCACCACGATGGGAGATCTCCAGGAGGAGTCTCCCAATCACTCTGGCACTGCCCAAACTGAACAATTCTACACAAATATTCCTGGGTATCACAGGGGTTCTCAGTGGCCAAATGCTAAATCCAAAGCTCTGTTCTCTGTCATTCTTGCCTCCTCCACATCCACCCCACTCTTGTGGCAGTTTGAGCCCAGCTGGGAGCTCAGCCTGGGGAGTGCTCAGTCCTGCAGTCCATCATTTTCAGCCTTGAGGTGGCATCCAAAGGGCTCCCCAGGGGAGGATGAAGCAGCAGCTTGGGCTGGGGAAGAGGGAATAATCCATCCTGATATCCTGACAGGAATGAGCTGAAGGAGAGTAAATTCCAGCTTTGGGTTCACCTTGTGGTGGTGGTTTTGTGTCTCTGATGAGTTTTGGTGCAGTTTGGAAAGAGAATTGAAAATCCTTGGAGCAGCCTGTTCCAGCACTGTCGGTGCCGTTTCACAGCAGAATTATGAGAGAATTATGATCTGAAATGTCTGCAGAGGCAAAAGATGCCAAATTTCAGAGGCTCCATAGCTCAGGGGTTAGAGCACTGGTCTAGTAAACCAGGGGTCGTGAGTTCAAATCTCACTGGAGCCTGGGGAGGGTCTGCACCTCCTGCAAAGACCTCGCTGCTTTATCTTCCTGTTTATTCCCAAAGGGCTCCTCACGGTGCTTTTTGGAGCATCCAGCCTAAGTGAAATTCAGCCATCCCCCAACCAAACAACAGGCGAAGGGAAGCAGAGAAACCAGCAGTGGTCAGAGTTGTACCCTTGAAATATTTTTAATGCAGTCAGAGAAGGGGAACAGGCAGTAACGGGACTTGGAGCCTTCTGGACCCTGCAGACTCTGTGAGGGTCACTGATGGACAAAGCTGGAATGGCTGCCAGGTATTTACAGCCAGAGCTGCTTCATCTCTTCAGACATCAGCAGGACGATCAAATTATGGCTCCAGAGCTCAGTAATTGCAGAGCTGGCTGAAAACATTATAAATATGGTTTGTAGGGGAGCAGTAACATCTACAGAACCCTGCTGGGGGGACTGGAAAGTGATAATTTCTAAGAATAAAGTAATGAGTAGGAATTAACCTATTTTGCATCTTGAATTCCATGAATTGATGTCCAGATTTATGAGATTTTCTCCTGTGCCTTTGCACATTTCTTTCCCCTGTTTGTTTCCAAGTAGGCTCCCTATACTGAGTCCAAATGAGCCAAACCAGTGATGGAAAAGGTAATTTCTGAATTTCAAAAGGGCCTTTTTCATCTTAGGGAAGGAAGGCTCAAAAGCCTGAAAGATTTTTGTCCTGTGGAGAGGGACACAGGGTGGCATGAGGGACATGGGGCTTTCTTTGCCTCTCCCCAGGCTGGTTCTTCCCAGCTCTGTTGTCCCAGAAAAGTGAGCTTTGGAGGATTCATGTATTTCCTTCCCATGGGAAGTGACCTGCAGGAATTTCCCTGCTGTCCTCTGAATATATCCCAATAAGGACAAAGAAACAGAAGCCAGCAGGGTTCCCATTAATCTGCAATTAATAAACAAGCACAAGTTCCTGTTATTTTAACTCCAGGTCCTGGAAAATGGGCAGATGGGCTTTACTAAAAGGGAAATTATCTGTTGTGGCTCTACCTGGCTTCCCCCTGTCCCTCATTCCAGCTTTATCTTTTTATTTGGCTTTCAGAGGAGACCACAGAGCAAGACCCAAAAAGATCTTTGTGGTTCAAGTTCACTTTTGCAATCAGGCTGTGGGTTCAGCTTAGCTGAGCCTGGCGGGGATGGAAATGATCCTCTGAAAAATTAATGTCTTTCCTTTCTGTGCAAAGAGGACAAATGTTCAGGATGTGTTTTACTGAATTCTTAATCTCTGCAGTAGCTGATATTAATGCCAGAGCTCCTCTCCCAGTGACCCTGCTGCAATGCAGAGCCCAAACTCTCTGATGCTGCTTGTTGAACACCGGCCTGGGGCAGATGTGACTTTTACCAGGGGACCTGGCCCTGGAGTCCCTTTGTGTCCATCAGCCATCATCTCCTCTTTCAAAGGCAGAGCTTGACTAGAGGGGGGAAGAGGGCAAGGTGGTTTATATCCAAATGCTGAAGCCCAGCTGAATGTGGGAGTCAGGGGGGAACCTCTTCATTGTCCCCCAGGGAATGGGCACGGCCCTGAGGCTGCCAGGGCTCCAGGAGGGCTTGGACAGCGCTGCCAGGGATGCCCAGGGTGGGATGTTGGGGGGTCTGTGCAGGGCCAGGGGTTCCTCAGTGATCCCTGGGGTCCATCCCAGCTCAAGAGATTACAGGATTCAGTGATTCCATGGTCTTTGTTACCTGTGAGAGAGATCCCATGGACAGGTAACAGCACTGGGAAAATGTCTCAAAGCCATTGGGGAGCTTTTCAAGACTCTTCCTCAGCATGCAGTGTGCTGTGCACAGCTCCCTGTGCAGGAAAACCTGCAGCTCCCAGCCCCTCCTGACTGTGCTGCTCACCCTTAAAATTCCCACATCTTGTCTTTGCCACAGCAGGGCCCTCAGGGTTTAATGCTGGCATTATGATTCTCCTGGACTCAGCCAGGGAGATCCCACTAACTGCTCAGGGCAGCTGGAATATAAGTAAACATCCTCATTCCTGCAGGCTGTAACTCCATGAAAAACCTGGGAAAGAGCATGAGATTGTTGTAGTTACTACAACAAATTTAACCAAACTATAAAAAGCAGTCAGTGCCAACTGAAGGCAGCTTTAAAAAACCAGCCATGCCCAGTTTCACCCGGGCACCCTGCCACACAAATGGAACTGAAGGGCAGATCCAGGATCCTGGCAGGAGGAATGGCACAGGAATGGCACAGGAATGG
>NC_031785.1:9655416-9657743 GCF_001522545.3 Parus major | reverse complement strand
GAACAGGAATGGGACAGGAATGGCACAGGAATGGTGCAGGAATGGTGCAGGAATGGCACAGGAATGGTGCAGGAACAGAACAGGAATGACAGGTCTGCCTCAAAGGGGGGGATGGAAGGAGTTTATTATGTTTAGTCTGTCCACAGGAAGGCTAAAAGTAGACATGAGTAACTCATAGAAATACCTCAGGAGTAAACAGCCAGAAGGAGAAAGAACTATTTTAACTCAATTACATGATGAGCAGGAATAAATATGTTAGGCTGGAATTAAAAATAAAAAAACATTCTAAAAGTCAGAGAAGTCTTTTTTTCAAGCAGCCAAGGAGGAGGAACCCCTTGAGAGGTGAGAAAGGGAACCAAGAGTTTATGGAGGGGCTGGATAGCACAGGCAGACTCTGAGCACAGAGCTCCTGGCCTGTGTTGTGCTCAGCAGAACCATGGAATCACAGAAACCTGGACTGCTGTGGGTTGAAGGGACTTTAAATTTTATCTCATTCCACCCCCTGCCATGGGCAGGGACATGTTCCACTATCCCAGGTTACTCCAAGCCCATCCAACCTGGCCTTGGACACCTCCAGGGTGTGACCTTGACTGAGTTCAGCCCCATCCCTCAGTTCAGTACCTGTGTGTATTTTGTGTATTTTTAACAGTCTTTTAAGTAACTCCTTTCTCCAAATGCTTCTCCCATTTTCAGAAGCAGGAGGCAAGGACTTTAATTCTGCTTTCTGCTGCACCCTGGAGAGCCTGTGACGTACCTGCTGATTGCCTCAGCTCCCCCCTGGCTGGAGGGAAGCAGTTCATTCCCTGTGCAGAGAGCCCAGTTAGAGAGCTCCTTGTTCTAATAATGGTCATCTATTTATAGCCTTTCATAATTTGTTTCATGACAAAGAGATTCTGCAAGATGGTCCTTGATTCTTGCAAGTTTGTAATGATTTTTCCCTTCCTGTGTTATTGAAAGTAGCTTTTGTGCTGGGCAAAATGCCTGTAATAAAGGCTATTTCATGTGTTCCGAGTAAATGACAGGGACTTTAATAGGTTTCTGAGGAAAGCTTAGAATTTCTCTTTGTTTCCCTTCAATTCTTTCCAATCTCCTGTGTCAGATGGGCCTGGCTTAGCCCAAGCCTTGCAGGAGCAGAGGAGACAGAGCACAATGGCCTCGATGCTGCTGCCCACTGCCAGCACAGCAGCTCTGCCCAGAGCCTCTGGGGCTGACACTGCAAAAAGCAGAAGGGAAAAGTCTGGAGATGGCCCTGGCTGTGATCAATTTGCTCATTCCACAACTGTCTCCCACCAGAAATGACAATTATTTCTGCAGCCAGCTGTTAAACATTTTGGCATGGGCACAACTGCCCTGATGAAATATCTGTGCACCATCACAGCCACACTTCTGTCACCACCACAGACTGCAGTGCACAACAGCATCATTTGCACTCCACAGGACCATCTCCAGATTTTCCCCATTTCCTACAGCATTTTTAACCCAGAGAACCCTGAGGGCACAGCCCCACTGCTGCATTCAGCCAGCCCTGGGCTGGGGGTTTTCATTAGTCACTGTCAGGTTCACATTGCTTTGGTTCTTCCCTTTTCACTTGGCCCAGCTGTGTCTGGAGTCTTTTCAGAGCTGAAATTTTCAGCAAATTCAGCTGTCCCTCGGGAGGAGCTGCAGCCCCCAGGGAGCTCTGTCCTCAGTCTGCTCCAGCTGGACAATCCCAGTGCCCTCGGCAGTTCCTCACCGGCTCCTCCTCGAGATCCTTCCCCATCCCCGTGTCCCTCCTCTGAACACTTTCTAACAGTTTTGGTTCTTGCACTGGTGCCCAAAGCTGTCCCCAGCGCTCCTGCTGTTCCTGTCTGGGGTTCACAGCCCTGAACCTCTGCCTTTCCCCCTTCCCCACTTCCCAGCCCTTTCCTCCTGCCCCTTTGCCTGGAGCCCCCCTTTCTGAGCATCCCCAGTTGGAGACCTGTGCATCCCCCAGGTTTGCACTGGGATTTCCTCAGGCATGCCAGCACCAGGAGCCCTTGCTGGCTGTGGAAAGTGCACAGACCTTTCCCACACTGTGGGTGGGATTTCCTGGGACCACCAGGAGGCATCAGTCCCCTATCAGTGCTCCATCAGTCCCCTATTAATGCTCCATCAGTCCCCTATCAGTGCTCCCTCAGTCCCCTATTAGTGATCCATCAGTCCCCTATCAGTGCTCCATCAGTCCCCTATCAGTGCTCCCTCAGTCCCCTATTAGTGATCCATCAGTCCCCTATTAATGCTCCATCACTCCCCTATTAATGCTCCCTCAGTCCCCTATTAATGCTCCATCACTCCCCTATCAGTGCTCC
>NC_031785.1:9651052-9654578 GCF_001522545.3 Parus major | reverse complement strand
TGTTTTGTTTTGTTTTGTTTTGTTTTGTTTTGTTTTGTTTTGTTTTGTTTTGTTTTGTTTTGTTTTGTTTTGTTTTGTTTTGTTTTGTTTTGTTGTTTTCTCAGCTGCTGTAACCAAAGCGTTTCAAGAGTTTGTGGGGACTGGAAGGGAATGATGAGTCCCAGCCTCCAGTTGGGTTTCCAGCACACCCACAGCTGTAATTCCCCAGTTCATCACCAGTATCACATCTGAACAATGAACCCAGAGGATGATTCAGGAGCCTGAAATTGGCTTCCTCTCTCAATGAGCCTTGTGTTTCCTCTCTCGGGAAGGCCGAGCATTAAGGTGTATTCTCGCTTTTCTTCTCCCGTGTTTCTCCCCTCCCCAGCAGTGGGAGCAGCAGGAATTGTTCCCTGCAGGGAGGATCCTGCAGGGACAGAGCTCAGCTGCAGCACAGGGGAGGATTCCCCAGCCCTGAGCACACACAGCTCTCTGTGCTGGGGGTTCTGCAGGACCCCACACACATCACAGGGTGTCCATCCACTGCTCCCAGCACTGCCAGGGGTGCCACATTTACCCTGGGAGAAAAGCACATTCTAGGAGTGAGTCTGGTTGTGTTTGCAGAGGAATTTTCCTGGGAACCATTCAGGAACTTCCTGACTCAGACACAATTGGCTGAGACCATGCAGCTGCTGGGGGAAAGCAGTGGAATTATTTTGTTATTAACACTCACATGGCCACATCAGCTCAGGATCCATCCCATGTCCTCCCCAAGGTGAATGTGGAGCATTGAGAAGTTAAAGGATCAGTTTCAAGGAGTTCCTTCTCTGCCATGAAATTCATAGACTGAGCATAAACAAAAGAGGGTCAATATCCCCAAAGAGAACAGAATGAACCTTTTCAGTTGGTTTCATTGGCAATGCCCTTTTTTTTTTTACAGTAACTGGTTGTCTCCGTTGATTTTGGAATGGGCAGTCAGAAGTGAAAAAAAGCTGGTGGGTTTTTTGGAGTGGGAACTGAAATGTTAGATTCTCTGCTGACTTGTGCTGGCCCCACAGTCAAATGTAATATTCCCCTTGGCTTTTCTAAGTGTTAATGAAGCCCAGAGACTACTTCAACTCTTGTTTTATATTTCATGGAACATTAATGGCAAAGTCAGCCCCCTGGCCCCAGGCAGCAGATGCCAAAATGCAGCCTTGGCTCCGTTTCACCCCTTTTGCAGCCCTGGGGCAGAGGCTCAGCTGGTGCCAGCACAGCCAGAGAGGCTCCAGCCCTTTCCTGGGGCTGGGGCTCTGCTGAGTGCACACATTCTGGATCCTGAGCCTGTGCCCCAAGGGGGATTTTATCCTCACTACAGCCCTGAAGCCCCTCCAGCCCCTGGATGTTGTGCAGAATCTGCACTGGAGCTGTTCCTGATTCTGTAGCTCTTCATGGTCCACAGGCCCAGCTGTGCCATGCACTGCTGGGTTTGATGTTGTTGGGCCTCAGAACCTGTGGGAAGATGTTCCCATGGAAGTGTTGCTGGGGGTGTTCAGCCACAATTCCTCCTCTGCTGCTGGACACTCTCTTTTGTCTTTTAACTTTGGGTCAAAGCCATGTCCTTCCTGCAAGGTGACAGAGCATTGATATATTCTGACAGTAACCTCTGTTTTTTGGGTTTTTCCTTCTGATCCTGCTAATTTAAGCTACACTCTGTCCTGCAGCTTCTATTTTCTCCTGTACCACAGCTCTCCTCTGGGGCTTCCAACCACCAGTGTCACCAGAGCTTCAGAAATAGAGAATTAATCAAACACCAAGGTAGTCACTCATACTAGAAAGTGCTGCTTTAACACATTCCCCACCTGGAGCACAAACAGGATCTCCTTGAGGTTTCACGGGGCCATCTCTGTGTGTGGCAGGAGGGGTGAGGGAGCTGCAGCAGGAGCCTGAGGCAGCCACAAAACACAGAATGTGCAGCACAAGCGACCACACTGAAGGCAAAGTTCAGTCATCAGTTCAGCCTTTCAGAAATCCTTAATTCCTGCCATGACAACAGTGGGATGCTCCAGGAAGCTCAGTTGTCTTCAGAGGAAGATCCACCTAATCTCAGGTGGCTGTGAGGGCATCCAAGTGAAGATCCTGCAGGGCACAGTGGGAGCAGGGAAAAGCAGCCCCACATCTTTTCCAGTTATCCATGGGCATTGCTGGCCCCTTCCCCTGAGCACGGGGGAATGAAGCAATGAGAAATCTCAGAAGTTTGTGGCCACACCAAGCAGCTGACAGGAACCTCCTTAGGGGAGTGGGAGGGGAGTGAAAAGGGGCTGCAAGGAGGCAGGAGAGGGGTGCAGGAGCCCAGGGGCAGAGAGGGAGCTGGCTTTGGGTGATCCATCTGCTGGGAGGCAGCAGTCAGGTGCCTGGCAGCCCCATTTCCTCCCATTTTACATCCTGGAAAGCCCTGTGGGAGTTTCCTGTTGCTCAGCTCTTCAGGCTGCACCTGCCTCCCTTCCCCACATTGTGCTGGGGTAGGATGATGGGCCAAGAATTCCTTAGCAAGAAATGCCACGAGGTTTCCAGCCCTTTTCCAGGCTGCTGGGCAGTGGCAAAGGCAAAATAATGTGTGGGAAAGGATTTTCCAGGTGTATCCTGCAGGCCAAGGAAGTGGCAGAGCTGCTCCCACGGAACCAGCACCTCTGCAGGGAGCTCAGCACGACCAGGACTCGGATGGCAGCTGAGAGGAGCTCAAGCTGCTCCTGAGGCTTGGCCAGGGAAAGGTCTGTGCAAGGTTCAGTGCTGGAATTCCTGGGGCTGGACTGGAGCCCTGCAGAGGTCCCAAAGCTGCTCCTTCAGAGTGCTGTGAGTCCCTGGAGCAGAGCATCTGCCCAGGCTGTAACAGTGACCCACTGTCCACATGTGCTGGATCCACTCCAGGATTTCAGGGCTCAAGCAGCACTGGGTTATTACTAAATCACCTCACAGACCACCCACACATCCCATTTCATTTTCTCTTTCATTTCGGAACCAGGTCATTTCCACACCCATCCTCCTCTGAATTCCAAAGCTCCCACTCCTGGGATCCCACAACATCTTTAGCAGCTCCTGCTCTGGGATTTGGCTGAACCCACTCCTGTCCCCTTCACCTCTATTTTTTTGGTGGTTTTTCTCCCCCTCTCCCTCCCTGCAGCCGGGACAGCAGCTGCTGTGGGAGCTGCAGAAGGCAGCAGCTTTCCATCAGCTCTGACAGGAGCAGCAGGGCCCTGCTCCAGTTCCCCCAGCAGATCCCTCCCCATGGCCATGGCTGGAGGGATCCCCATCCAGGCACCAGGGAATGCACCCAACAGCTGCAGCCAGGTCCCTGGGAGAGCCCAGGCACAGGATCAGTGACAAGCAGGATTAGTGTCAGGTGACATTTCAGCTGCTGCTTTGGGGCACCACAAGAACAGCTTTGTTCCCTGCACTGGGAGCCCTCCCTGCAGCTCCCAGTCCCACCAGTGCCAGCACAGGGAGCAGCCAGGCAGGAGATGGAACGACCCCAGGCAGGAGATGGAATGACCCCAGGCAGGAGATGGAA
>NC_031785.1:9639076-9650832 GCF_001522545.3 Parus major | reverse complement strand
GACCCCAGGCAGGAGGGCAGATGGAGTTCTGTGTCCATCCACCTGCAGCTCAGCCTCCCTTGCAGGGCCACATGTCCTGGCCATGCCTGGCCACACCTGGCTGCTCTGGGAGGCTTCCACCTCCCTGGAAAGCCTTGGGGTAGCTGGGATCCCTCTGGATGTCACAGGGAGGGAATTTCTCCTGTGATCATTACACTTGGCTTTGCAGGAGAATGTCAGCATCCTGCACAGCTCTGCATGAAGGGTGGGAAGTGTCCCCAGGGGATGCTGAGGAGGGAGAACTGCAGAATACACCCATGAAAATCGTGGCACTGAAAGTGCCCTTTCCCCCCTGCAGCTGGAAGCTGATGGCAGTGAGGGATGTGAGTGTGAGGGGCTGGACTGGGGTGGGTCACAAGGCACAGCAGGAAGGTTCCCAGGAGCCCAGCACAAGGAGGATCCCGTGCTCTGAGCGTGTCCCCAGCTGGAGAATCACCTGCTGTGGCAGTGCCTTGTCAGTTGTCACTGATCTCCCTGGGGACAGTGACACGGTGCCAGCTCCTGCTCAACTTTGTGTCCACCAGGACCCCCAGGACCTGCTCTGTACATCCTACTCAACAAGGAAAGAGGAATAACAGCGAGAAAGAGATTGGCCAAGAGCACAGATCCTTCTCTGAGAATAAATGGGATTTTGGGGGCTCTTCAGAGTGGTGTCAGGGGAGAACTCTGGATTTGTCCAGTGCTGCTGCAAGGGCAGCTTTGGAACCATGGAATCAGAGACTGGGCTGGGCTGGAAAGGACCTGAAATCCCATCCCATCCCACCCCAGCCATGGCAGGAACACCTCCCACTGTCCCAGGGTGATCCAAACCCATCCAGCCTGGCCTTGGGCACTGCCAGGGATCCAGGGGCAGCCCCAGCTGCTCTGGGCACCCTGTGCCAGGGCCTGCCCACCCTGCCAGGGAACAATCCCTGCCCAAAATCCCATCCAGCCCTGCCCCTTTTCCTGTCATTCCAACCCCTTCAGGTCTTAGAAGGGGCTTTTGGCTTTCCCCAAGCCCTCCCTTCTCCAGGCTGAGCAATCCCAACTCTCACTCTTTTCCTGGAAGAGGTTCTCCATCCCTCTGATCATCTCCATGACCTTCTCTGGGCTTGTTCCAGCAGCTCCGTGTCCTTCCTGCGCTGGGACCCAGAGCTGGACACAGCACTCCAGGAACTGCGAGGGACAGGAACAGCTTTCAGCAATTCCAGAGGAGGGACAGAAGCACAAAGAGAGCAAATGAACTTGGATCAGCTTTTCCTATTTGGACTCATTTGTTAGTGAAGTATCCGAAATGCTGGAAGCTGGAAAGCTTCAACGAGCAGAAGCTGCTGCCAAGGCTTATGTTTCCCTGAAATGTTTGACCTTTGGCTCCACAAGTCACAGAATTACATAAGATCCCTCATTTTTGCTAAATAAAAATATTTTCATAATGGAGAAAGAGCCTTTCACAGAAAAATAAAACACAAGCAAGGACCTGTAAACACATAAATAGAGAAGGGAAGAAAACACCAGGGTCTGTTCCCTGAAGAGACAAGACCCTGTTAAAGCCAAATTTGTGATCTGGGTGAATGTGTCATGGGTTTCAACCACGTCACAGCTGGCACAGTGGACACCAGCAGCCCTGGGAGCTCCACACTTTAATCTGGAAATTCAGTTTATGAAACAAACAAATTTTTGCTCATTTTGTTCTCTTTTTTGTATCTTCCAAAGTGTCCAAGGCCAGGGCTCGAAGCATCCTGGTCTAGGGGAAGGTGTCCCTACCCAAGGCACTGGATGAGCTCTAAAGTCCCTTCCAACCCAAACCAGTCTGTGATTCTATGATTTTATAATCCCTGCATTAAATAAAATCCCAGAATGCCTGGGGGGGGATATTCTATACCCTCCCTTCTTTATTAGAAACGAGAACAAGCCAAATAAATTATACCTGCAGCTAAAAAAATGATTCCAACTAATTGTAGAATGTCATCTTTTTTTTTTTCCCCTCTCAAAAAAATCAGGTCACCAGCAAATGACAGCTCCAATTTTTCTCTTTGCAGTCACATCCCCAGCAGCTCTGGGGGGGATGAAGGACCCACCTAACCCAGCCCAGCTCCTGGGGCTTCCCTGCCAGCATCCCCATCCCCAGGCTGCTGGGGAGGCAGGAGAGGAGGAAAAGGGAATTTCATCAAAAGGTGGAACATTTCTGCCCTGGAAAGGCCCCAGGTATGACCCAAATGAGGGGCTGAGGGTGATGAGCCCAGCATTTGGATCTTGTGGGTTATAGCTCAGGAAATGACAGCTGGGATTTGCCTCCTTCAAAGCTGACATAAAATCAACATCCAAAGCAGAATTTCATCACAGCCCACCACTAATTAATTTTCAGTGGGGCTAACGAGCCCTCCAGCAGCCACAGCTGCAGGAGAAATAAAAAGCTGCACAAACAGGTCCATTTTGCCAACTAAAGATATTTCTGCAGCTCCAGCCCTGGCCTGGGTCCCACAGCCTGCAGGGAAAGCCAAAGTGAAGCTCTCCACATCTTCCTCGTGTCTGTGTGCTACATCCAGCTGGAAAAAAATGGGATTTCTCCTTTGCTATTTTCCTTTTATTTAGAGAAGTGCAGATCAGGATGGGGGATTAGAGTTGGAGTTAATCTTGGTTAGGATAACGATGAGTTTAGGACTGAGCTTTAATTAGAAATGGGTTACTTTGGAGGCTAAAATATACAATTAGATTTTTCTTTGTGTCTGTGGGTTTAGATAAGTTTTAGGGTTATATCTATGGGGATGATTAAACTCAAGGACTTAAATTTTAAATTTCAAGAGATAATTGCCTTTGGGCTGGAATTAAATTTGAAATAATTTGAAGGATTAGGCTGGTATTAAGGTTAGATATGATTAACCATTGCATTATAGTAGATTACTGTAAAATAGAATCTCAGGCTGATTTAGAAGTTCAGTTTGAATCTAATTATAATTAGGGCTATCATTTGGCATAGACACTGTGGTTCCTGATCAGGGGAGAGATGAGAATTTGCATCAGGGGCTCTCTGCAGCTGCTTTGCTCTTGGTGCCCCTGATCTGGGGGGGAGGCAGCAGAAATTCCTGTGACCCAGGAAGCACCAAGATGCCACCAAGAGCAGCTTGAGGCTGTGCTGGCTGCAAGACTGCTTTGTTTGCAACCCCTATTTCTGTTTTATGAGCACAGGAGGGATAAACAGAGCATGGATTTGTTTGTAGCACGTTGACACTTTCCCATGTTTCCAGCCATTCAAAGCAAGGCAGGGGAAAGATCTGATCATTTAAATCTATTTTCCATTCTCTGCCTTTATGAATAAGACCAAAGATTGTTTTTAGAAATAACTCTCTTCCATATATAAATCCAACTTTTCTGTGTTAAAAAAAAAAACCCCTCTTGATCTTTAGTCAGTGCTGTTTTATTCAGCTGCAGTAAAAGCAGGGAAGAGAAGCCTCAGTCGGCTGTTTATTACCAGGGATGTTATTTTTTGTACTTTACAGGATGCATTTGCTGTCAGAATTTGTAAAATATTAATCAAACAAACAGCAAACAGTACAGAAACTACAACTTGAAATGAAGGCGATTTCACAGCAACACTAAATCCATAATGGCACATTCCCCATCTTTCTTCTGTCAGCTATGCCACCTAAATGCTTCATTTACAGGAGCTTTGCTTTTGTTTTGGTATTCCTTGACATTTTATTGTCTCAGTTTCATTGAAATGAGAACAAAGCAGAGAAACTCTCTGTGAATAACAATGTTAAGAAGCAATTAGCCAGTAGAAATCAAAATACACGACGCTGCCATTAGAGTGACAACAAGAGCTTCAGTGGGGGCTGTTCAAACCCTGCATTCCAGGTTTATCCCACATCTGGGATTCCTGGAGGGAATTGTTCCTGTTCCCATCTCCTCCCAGACTGCCCATCCCAGGACATGGCCAGGGAAGGCTGCTGGGTGCTTTCAGCAGGATCAGAGCTCTCACTCACCCTGGGGGACCCCAGCTGGGAAATTGGCTCCTCCTTGGGAGGGTTGGATCCTTCTCTCTTGTTCTGGATGCACCACTGAGCCCAGGATCAACCCTGGGAGCTGCAATCTCCCAACAGAAGGGTTTTGCAACCCTTGTTCCCATGGCCAAGATTCCAAAGTTTTCCACCCAGATGTTTTTGCTGTTAAATATTTTATACATTTTGATTTTTTTTCTGTGGGAAATTTTTTTCTGTCATAGAAAATCCCATCCACCATTCTGATTCTGGGGGAGGATTTCCAAACCTCTGCTGAGTCCTGAAGGTACCTCTGCATTATATTGAATTTTGGGAATATTTGTTATGTTTCTGCTTCTGCAAGGGTTTCCTGTCTTTAGCATGCAAAGGAACACTTCTTCATTAAGATTTTCAAGATCTCCATGAATTCTCCCTCTGATATTTGCTAAAAGAGCCTCAACAACTGCTGCATTTTACATTTTTCAGAGGGA
Source organism: Parus major (assembly GCF_001522545.3). Taxonomy (NCBI): domain Eukaryota; kingdom Metazoa; phylum Chordata; class Aves; order Passeriformes; family Paridae; genus Parus; species Parus major. The sequence continues at coordinate 9,646,346 of NC_031785.1, read as the reverse complement.
AATAGATTGGGATTGATGTCACAGGCCATATTTGGGCTGCATTAAAAGCTGGAGCTTGTCTGACAGATGCTTTTTATAGATTAAAAATATTTATGCTCTAAGGATGTATTTACATGGTCTTCAGGAAATTTTGGCAGACCATTGTACCAACACAATGGCTGCATTTTTTCTTTCTAATTCAGAGCAATTTTACTCAGCTGGAGCTGCTGCCCTGGCTCCTGTTCATTTGTGGGTCTTGATCTTGCACAGAATAGCTGCACCTCATCAGATGCTCCACTTTGTATGGCAGGATCAGCTCCTCAGCCCAAAAACATCCAAATTTCCCTTGCTTTAGGCACTCAAGTGTAGAACTCAGGTGCTCCTATGGGACTATCCCTGTGTTGGGATTTTCAGCATCCCCAGTCTCAAAAATCCACTAGGAACCCAATTTCTTGGTTCCTTGCTCTGATTTCTGCCTCAGCATCTCCTGAAGGTTCAGAGGGATGGAGGAGGCAGGAGAAATCACCCCCAGGGTTTATTCTTTGTCTTTCCTCCAGCTCTCCAGTGAATTGTATCAAAGCTATTTTGACATTAGAAAATGTCCAATATCAGTAAAATTCACAAGCAGCTGCACTTTTCTTTACCAGATTTGACCAGTGATGCTGAGGATTTACCCCAAAAATCTGCTGGGTTGACCAAAAACACCAATGTGAAAGTTCCTCTCCAGTCCCCCAGGAAACTGCCAGGGGCACCAAGGCTGTGCTGGGCTTTGTTTCCTTCTCAGCTCCTGCTTTTACAGACATTTATATATATTTATACATATATATTCCTTTGTGTTCACATTTATATTTTTATATAAATAGATAAATATATTTATTTGTGTGTAAAAGAGGATAAGGCAGCAGCAGAGCAGTGACATGGATGGGGATGGGATGGACCAGAAACTTCTGGTAAGGAATGGATGAAAAGCAGAAAAATCCCAGAAATGGTGGGAAAGGCAGGAAATGGGTTGGGTAAAATTGAGCCAAGTAGAAAACCAAGGTGGGCAGAGCTGAGCCTGCCCTAAACCCCTTTAGGAGGAGCTTCACTCCTGCCTGAATGATCTAAAGGGTCTTTTCCAGCTGAGCCTTTGAGGCTCCACAAAACCGCTGGAGTCACTTGACGTAATCTGTTGGAACGAGAGACATTCCAGAAATAGTTTTCCAACAGAAAAAATACTGAGTTAATGCAACTTTTTCTTAACTCAGTGATGCAGCCGGGGGAGAATTTTCAGAGCAGCCCCAGGGGGAGCATCATTAACATCAGGCTGCTTTGTTGTCACACAAAGTTTTTCCTGGTTCTATTTCTGTTCTTTACTCCAAGTGGAATCCATTCCTGAGGGGGGGAAAGGCAAGACTGTGTTTATTTTATGTGAAAAGCAATATTTTTTTACTTTACAAAAACAGCCCACTGGAACAGGACAGGGTCATTTCTGACATTTTTTCTTGGTAGTGTTTAACATTTGATCCAGTGCCTTCACAGGAGATGTGCAGGACCGAGGCAGAGTGACACAGTGAGGAGGATTTTACCCTGTGGCCCTGATCCTGGTGTCAATTCCTGCCACAGAGTTCAGATCCAGAGTGAAAAGCCATCGTTTTTCACCTCCCCAGGACCACAAGGGAATCCCCAGCCCTGTTTCCTTTCTCCAAGCCCCTCTGTTTTCTGAGCACTCACACATCACTACCCAGCATCTCTTTGGGGAGGAAACCTGCTTTTTATACAGTCAGATGACATTTTTTACACAAATTTGAGGGTTTCTCTGCCCTTCTGGTCCAACAAAGACTTGTGCAGAGTTCAGTGTGGTTGAAAATAACCTGGAGATAGGGGAATGGGCTCTTTGGCTCTGTTTGGCTTCTCATCCCAGGAGAGCTGTGCCCAAACTCTGTGTCCTCTATTCTCCCCGCCTCTCCTCTAACAGATTTTCTTCTCACCAGTCTCAGAGGGCTCCTGGAAATTTTTAGAGGACACTTTTCCCCAGGCTTCTCCAAAGGGGAAGCAGGCCACTCCCGAAATAGAGGTGACCCGGGTGGGAAATCAGTGTGGGGCTCCTGGTGTTCCCAAACAGGAGACAAGGGCTGGCATTTGTCCAGCACAGGATCAGAAAGGCACTGGCCACTTGTGAGGACTCATGGATAAAAATGCCACGAGCAGGAAAATCCAGAGTGAGCCTTCACTGCTGTAACCTTGCAGTGTCCCTGCAGACCTGCCACAGGTCCTGCTGCTCGTTCCTCATGTGGGCACCTGGCCCAGGAAGGCAAGAGAAAGCAGAAAACCTAAGGGTGTCTCTTAGAGACAACATTCTTACCCCAAAACATTCTGCTGATAGTTTGCAATTTTCATACTCCCCAAAAAAAAAACCTGAATGGGGACCCTAAACCTGAGTGTTGTCTTCACAATAAATCCAAACCCAGCACTGAACAGGCTGCCTTGTCTTGCCTTCAAAACATTTATTCCTCTGCAGACATGGTTGCATTTCATGCCTGGCTGCAGCAGTGATAATGTGGCTCTGTTTGTAGCCATCAGCACAGCTGGACTCCCACTCCTTTGGACTGTAAATATCTGTTAAAAGGAACATCTGCCACATGGAAATCCAAACAGCAGCAGGAGGGGAAGCTTGGCAGACTGGTGGGGCTGTGAGGAAAATATAGGGAGCCAAAGAAATTTAATGAATGAAGAAATTTAATGGAAAGGTGAATGGTCAAGATGGGTTAAGGATGGGCACTTTCAAAGGGTGGAGATGCCACCTCTAGAAAGTCAGGTAGAATTAGAGCAGATGAAATATTTTAATTGGGGAGGGAAGGAAGCTGTGACCTTGTTGTCATTCCTGACACTTGGTGGGATGATTCCTGGGGCTGGACTGGGGTCACTGATGCAAATCCTCTAAGGCTGGGTTGGATGGAGGCTCTGAGCAAACTGATCCTGCTCAAGATGTCCCTGCTCACTGCAGGGGGGTTGGACTTGATGGTCTTTAAATTCCAACCCAAACCTTTCTGTGATTCACCAAGATTTTGACATTTCCTTTCCAACCATGTAGGGGGAATGAATTTCTATTTGTTCTCCCTCATAAGTTTATTTGCCAAGAAATTATCTCATGTATTGATTGAATTCCTGACTCTGACACAGGAGATTACCAAATCCCCAGCTTTCTGCACCTGTCATTTCCTCTGGGAAGAAGTTTGTTTAATGTATGGGTCAGCACCTTGCTCCAGGCCTGACCCACAGACAGCACCTTCTTTGGAAATGTCTGGGAATCAGGGAACAAACAGTTTGGAGAATGCCTGGCCTGGATGGGGGCAGGCAGTGTCACAAATGGGAATCTGTGGATCAGCACTTTCACTTTCTGTAAACACTTGAATTTAGGGAAACTCAGAGTAAATATTTGCTTTAACTTTCCACCGGTCAATATTTACTTATTCTGTCAATAAAACCTGATGTTCAGTGGAGCAGAAGCCTGCACTTGTTGGATTGAGGGATTCTCCTCCCAAACAGGTGTCAAACAGCACAACAGCCATGCAGCAACATCTGGGCTGCCCTCAACATCTGGGCTGCCCTCAACATCTGGGCTGGCAAAGCAGGGGAGACTCTCCAGAAAACACAGAGCTCTTCAAACACAGGTGAGCAAAACTCCAGCTCCTCTGTCACTGCTGGAACACAAATTGTGCCATGGGGAATGTTCCTCTGGAGCTCCCCATGAGAAAGGTGATGTGTCCTTCACCCCCTTGGAGGACATCACCAGGAGCACACTCTGGCTCAGGGGATGTCCCCTGTGCCTTGTGCTGCCCATGGTGTGATCTGATGGTTTCACCTCCTTTTTTCACGCCAGGGACAGCCCAAAGAGCCCAAAGCCCCAGGACATGGTCCGGTGCTGAGGCCGCTCCCAGCGCCGGCGCCTCCGTCCTGCCCCGCATCCCTCCGGGGTGAGATCGCGGTGCTGAGGGACAGGGAGCCGCAGGAAAACTGTCCAGGGGATGTTCTGCTGTGTGCAGGCAGAGCACGGAGCAGATCCTGCTGGCGATCAGCGGTTTTAATGAGCAGCAGCGTTAATTGCGCTTCCCCCTTGCAGCCCTGCCTCACTGCCCCTGTCCACAGGGGTCAGAGCCAGCATCACCTCCCCTGAAGGGACACTGGGACATGTCCCACATCTCGGGCACCCTCCCAGGGGCTCAGGCTGATCATTCCTCCCGGGTTTTACAGAGCTCGGGGCTCTCTCTGCCATCCTGGCCATGTGTGTGATGGGGATGGCTCAGAACTGCTCAGGCACAGCTCTGAGGCTGAGGGACCGCAGGAAGCAGATGGATTTTACTGACAAATGGAAGCTCACTGAGTTTACGTTTAATTAACTTTTAATTGGCAAATTTGGGGCTCACGCGTTTTTAGTATAATTAGCTGCTTAAATTAGCTGTTAACAGAGGTTTAAATTTAGAAGCAGGCTTTTTATATGCCGAGTCTGGGTTTGTACTGTATCCATGCTGTGATTCCTCTCCAGCCAAATCCTTTAACTCCAGAACACCAAAGGATGAGGAGGTTTGGAAGCCGCTACAGGAACTTGGAACAGGAAAAATGAGATGCACAATTCCACAAGGATTATCCCCAGTGCTTCTTTCTGCACAGGGTTTCCTTTCACTCAGCACCATCAGATGGATCAAAACAGGATCAGAAAATAAAGGATCATATGAGAGAGGAGAGGGGATGGATTGGGTCAAGGAGTTCCCAGCAGCGGGGTGAATAAAAGGATTTAAACAAGTCCCAAAAAAGGAGAGAATATTTTGATTTTTGCATTTAAAAACAGGAGAAAACTCAGCAAAAATATCAAGGAGGTGGCAAATACAGCCATGATTTGTTCCTTTTTTTCAAGGCTGCATCTGTTTTCTATTTTAGGAATAAATTCACTAGCAGGGTGGGCAGATCTATATTTTCCTTAATCCTCCAGATTAAGGGCAGCAGAGAGGGCAGAGCAGCCCAGCCAAAAGCGAGGGCTAAAATCTGCTCAATCCAAGGGTGGAAAATACAAATCTGCTCCTTCCTCAGCAGGAATAAACTCCACATTTTTTTCCTCTTCACTAAGTTCTGTATAAACAGAACAAAAATATGTTGTGGAGAAATGGCCTTTCCCCAAAGTGAACAAGAAAGGCACGGTCAGGTCTCTGCTCTTTCCTGGTAAAAAAGGTCAAAAAATATTTTAAGAACTGCAGAAAGAATGGAAATGTGGCTAAGTGGAAATTCAAGTGGAGTAGGAAACAATAGCATGGATTAGGTCATTCCCTGCAAGAACAGGGAGAAAATGTCAGGGATTCGAGTGCTCTGGACCTTGGTTTCCTCTCCTGTTAGGAGCAAATGAGGAGCAAGCTGTCAGGAAATGACCTGGGGGGAAATGAGAGCCCCCCAACAGCATCCCTGGGGGGCTTTGGGGCTGGGTGGCTCCTCCAGGAGGAGACACATCCATGGCAAGTGGCAGGAACCAGCAGAGCCCTCGTGTCTGGGAGGTGCAGCTCTGCCTGTTCCTGCTGGGAGGGAATTTTGGGGGCCCTTGGGAGCCTTTGCTCCTCCATTAATGATCCCACATTTAATTACTGCACATTAAGTGGTTGCACACTTTCAGTACCTCTGGTTGTCATCTGCCCCCAGAACTCCCTCCAGGATTTAGGTTCTTGGGCTGACAGACACCAACTGTCCAGAAGCCTCCCACATGAAGCCTTTGCCAAGGATTTCCACAAAATTTTTAAAAGCCAGTTCCAGGAAAAGCTCCAATTTCTGCAGAAATGTTGAAAAATTGGGAGGGGAAGTTATTTTTCTCCTGAGCAAAGGGCGAAAAAATGTAGGTATTTCCACTTTAATTTCCTTTAGAAATTTCTACAGCTATTGCTGGAATTTAAAAAAAAAAAAAATAAAAATTTCTGGGCTCTGAGGGTTATGGGGTCACAGTTTATCCAGGCCAGTGGCCTTGGGGAGCAAAGATTGGCCCTGGCACAGGGTGCCCAGAGCAGCTGGGGCTGCCCCTGGATCCCTGGCAGTGCCCAAGGCCAGGCTGGATGGGTTTGGATCACCCTGGGACAGTGGAAGTGTCCCTGCCATGGCTGGGGTGGGATGAGCTGATTGTTAAGAACCTTCCCAACCCAAAGCAGGGCAGGGAGAGGAGTTTCATCCCCATCAGGACAGGAGATCTGTGCATGCCAACCTCCTTTCCCCAGGCATTGCATTATTCCCTCACTGGCTCATTCCCACACAGATTTTGGCCAAAACTGATGAGCCCAGAGCGTCTCCCCTGTGCTCCAGTGCAGCCCAAGCTCTCCTGCTCTTGTTCCATTTTCCTTGCTGGGAGCTTTGCTCTGTCTTTCTGTCAGCTGCCTGCTTACCCAGCCCAATATTCCAAGTTCAGCTGTGCTTTCAAGCTGCAGGAAGGAGAATTTAGGACTCAGCAGAACAGATGGGCAGATTGGAGCATGAATGGAAACCTTTGCCATTGAGGAGCTGAAATGCCAGCCCAGAGCTCTGCATGGCAGTGAATTACCCAACAGCAGGGGCTGGAGCAGGACTGGCATATGGGGAAAATCCTTCTCAGGGAGGCATGAGGAGAGCTCCAGCTGTTTGCAGGGAGCCTCTGCACCTGCCCAGCCCAATAAATCTGTCCCAAACCCAGCAGCCACCGACGGCCAGAGCAGCAGGACGGCTCCTCCCAGGCTGTCTGCACATCCTGCCCACAGCAAATGTGCCCAGAAAGGATTAAAGCAAGGCCACACTTCATAAATTGATCCCATCCTGAGCCTTTCAGCCCTGCAGTGAATCAGCATCCAGTCCCCAGAGGGACATTTCCTAGGAAGTCTGAAAGGGAATAAACTGCCAGGTTAAAATGCCGTGTTTATCAAACTGAGTCAGAGACTCCCCTGCTTCCTACGTGATTTCAAATAAATTAGAAGCCCATCTGCTGTGCTTGGTTTCAAGAAATTAATTACTTCCAAGGGTGACAAGTTTTTACAACAAAGTAATTATCAAGCTAATAATAAAGGCAGAGGTTGGGCCTTTGACAGGAGCAAATTGCTGCCACTCCAGAGCCTGCAGCTGGGTGTTCCTGAAAATCCCCCGGGATTCCTGCCCAGGGGCTCCAGGGAGGGATGCAGATTGAGAAATAACTCTGACTTCACACTGGGCTGCCTTCAGAAGCTCCCAGGAATGGATTCCAGAGTGAGATGGGGTCCAGAACCCCCCAAGCCTGGGCTGAGCTGCGGGGAGGGGGATTCTGCCCCAGTGAGACCCC
>NC_031785.1:9632077-9638841 GCF_001522545.3 Parus major | reverse complement strand
CAGGGAATGGCTCCCAGTGGCAGAGGGCAGGGCTGGATGGGATTTTGGGCAGGGATTGTTCCCTGGCAGGGTGGGCAGGCCCTGGCACAGGGTGCCCAGAGCAGCTGGGGCTGCCCCTGGATCCCTGGCAGTGCCCAAGGCCAGGCTGGATGGGTTTGGATCACCCTGGGACAGTGGGAGGTGTCCCTGCCATGGCTGGGGTGGAATAAATTGGTCCTTAAGTTCCTTTCCAACCCAATCCAATCTCTGTTTCCATGAGCCTATGAAAAATTGCTGCTCTATATCTGAAAAGGATTGGGCTGATTTAATGATAAAACAAAAGGAAACCACACTGACCTCACGGGAGGAAAGGAGAGGCTGAAACTGTCCTGAAGCACCTATCATCATTCCTCAGGGACAGGGAAAAGGACTTTCCATGCTGCTTTCCAGGAAAGCATTCTGGAAAGTCTGATTTTCCTTATGGGGAACCTGCTCTGCTGGGGCTTCCTGGATGCCATGCAAGCAAACCCTCACCACAAAACTTTCCTTTTCCCACTGAGGTGTCCACGAGGCTTCTCCAAGTGCTGCTGCAGCTGCACCAGGCAGGGCAAGCAGCAGGAGAGGTTCCTGAAGTGTCCAGATAATATTCCTGCCACTCCTGAAAATCCCCAGTGCTGTGGAGACAGCTCCAGCCTGGCACAGCCGAGTGTTCCTGTGCTGGCTGGGTCCCTTCTCCTTGGCTGGGACACTCTTCTTGTGCAGGCCAAGGGCTCTTTTCCCACTTAGCTCATGGCCAAAAATGTGATGAATCAGGGTTTGGGGTGATTTATCTCTATTTCAGCCTCTCCTAACTGTATTTTCTATTTCTAGCACCCACTGTCATTCAGGAAAATCTTGTAGGTGTCCAAAGACACCGTGAGTCACCCTCTGGCTCTCCCAGCTCTCATGAACAGTTTTCCCTCAGATTTTGGGATCCTGGCTTGCAGAGAGTGGCTCTGGGACCAGGCCCATGACTGGGGAGAAGGAAAATGTTTGGTTTCCTATGAGTCAGCCCCAGCGCTGTGGTTTGTGCTGTCATCATTAACACTTCAGCTGGAGTTATTCAATAAACTTGGTGATGATAATGGTTTTAATACTGGTTTTAACTGTTAATTCCCATCCTCCAGGGAGTCTCCTCCTTTGATTTGTCAAGGTTGAGTGAAACCCAGACCCTTGGAAGCCAATGATCTCCTTTGAGGAGGAGCTCACCTCACACATGTTCTTCCTCTTCCCCTTCCCTTTCCTCTTCCTTGAGCTGTGCTAAGCTCTCAGTTTGCTGCTCTGCACAGATGTGGCAGCACATCTGGTGAGCACCCAGCACGGACAAGGAGGTGAGGATTGGGAATGTGGGCACCTGGAAATGAAACAGGGATCTGGACCCAAATAACTCCAGGGCTGCAGGCAACCTTCAGTGCCAGCTCTGGCAGCCCCTGTGTTCTCCTCCACTGGAGCTGCAGCCAGAGGCGTCATCCTGAGTCTGGAAGTACAACCAGAGGGGCGACTTTGGGAATGAAAGCTCCAATATCCAAGGGCTTTTCCCTCTTGGAGGCTCAGGTGGATGAAATTCCTCAGCAGGCATCCAGCAATGATGCTCCACGAGCACAGCAGAGCTCAGGGCAGGGCTGTTCAGACAGAGAGGGGAATTTGATTTCCATTTGAGCTCCAGCTGATCTCACTCATTGTCAAACACCCCAAATTCAGCAGCAGCAGGACACAGAGTCCCCACGGTCACTCAGAGTGACACAGAGGACAGCAAGGCCGTGGCACATCTCCTCTGGCAGCCACATCCTGATTTTGGGTGGCCACCACAGCATCCCCTGCTCACAGCTCGGTTTCCATTGGGTCACCTGGTGGGAGTGGGAGTGGTGCAGGGGGTCACCACAGGGATGGGGACACAAGTGATGTCCCAGCCCTGGAGCTGCTGAGGAGGGATGGCTGGAGGAGGAGGTTTATGGGGGAATGTTCTGGTTGAAGGACATGGAGGAAAGTAGGACACACCTTAATAGACTTCTCAAGGAGTTTTGGGGAGGATTTGACTTTGAATTTCCTTTTTAAAAATAAGAAGTGGCCTACATAGGAATGAGTTTAAAATTATGCAAGTATCCCCCGGTAATGTATGGAGCAGCAGGAAACCCCAGAATAGCATCAGGGAGGGATTTGTGCCCTCCCTCTCTCAGCCTCTCCCAGGACTTTGGGGCTGCCCAACCCAGTGGGAAACCAAAGGATGCTGAAAAAATTCCAGTGCCCAGTGCTTCACCAAAAGTCAAAATATTCTCCCCACTGTGTTTGTTATTCCCATTATTTTTGTCACTGTATAGAAAAAGTGGTTTCTGTTTGTCTGGTAGGATTTATCAGTGCTGGATTTGTCTCAAGGACTCCTCATCCTTGCAGTGCCTCCCTCCCTCTCATGTTTAAAATCACAAACCCCAGCAAAGCGCCCTGGTTTGGGTAGGGTTGGTCCTGGAGACCAGTGACAAGGACAGGACTGGGCCCCATCCTTGTGGATCCGTGGATTTTGGCAAAACTCCATTCAGTCTGGCCCAGCTCCACCTTGGTCAGCACCTCTGCTTGTCCCCAGGCGTGGACAAGAGCCCTGAGTCCCTCCTGGGGGGCTGAAGGTGAGGCTGGGTAAAGATAAACAGGCCTGAAGAGTCGAGGGGGGATTTTTCACTCCCTGCTTCTTCCCAGAGGAGGGAAGGGAGGGTGTGGATGAGGAGAGCATTTCAACAGACAAATCCATGGAATTTCAGCCTCTGCTTTGGACTTGGTCAGGCCTAAGCTCAGCTCTGGGTGATGCTGGTGGGGTTCAGAGCTGGGGGTCTCTGCTGAGCACTGGGGAACATCTATTCCTTTTTCATGGGACTCCCCCAGCTCGTGAGTGCTGCTCCCAGTGCTTGGCTCCAGTTTCCCACAGGCTCTGAAGTGCCCCAGAAGCTTCCCCAGGGCAGCTCTGCTCCCTGCACTGGCTCCAGGTCCCCTTTCCAGCCACTGTCCCCAGGGAACCTGGGCAATGGCCCAAAGGTGTTCAGTCCTGGCTATTCCACATCCAACTGAGGCAGCAGAGACCAACCCCAAAACCTCCTGCAGCCCTCGGAGCCTCCCTCCCTCCCTCCCAGTGCCAGGGAACAAACCAGAGGTGCATTTTTAACCTGGGTGCTGCATTTGTGCTGCCCTCAGCTTGGAGAGGATCCCCATCAAGGATAGGCCAAGGCTGACTTGGTTGAGTAGAGTAGGAGCCTCTCCTGCCTTGTGCCTCTTATAAAATCCACCTGGAAAAATAATCCTGGAGGCTGTGCTGACAAATGAGAAACTCTGCCCCTTCCCTTTCCAGGCTGTGCTTTGGAAACCAAACACAGAGAGAGCCCCTCGGGGTGGCCAAAGCAAACAGCTCCACTCAGAATATGGAAATAAATATTTAAAGCAGGCTATGGACAAATTAGCAAGGATCATTTCTAAACACAAACCCTGCCACGGGGCCAGACCTCTGCAGTGTGCAGAGCTCTTGTGGTGCTGCCAGGCTGATTTACAGCAGCTCTTTGTGCACTGTGGGCCTGCTCAGGGCTTGTGTGGGGCTGAGTCCAGTGGGAAACAAGGCATGTTCAGGATCCTTCTTCACCAGATGCAAACCCAGCAGAGGAAATCTCAACTCTCCTCTTAGGGGGAAAAAAAAAAGTTATTCCAATACAAGAAACCTTTAAATCAACCCAGCAGAGGAAATCTCAACACTCCTCTTTGGGAAAAGAAAAAAAAAATAATTCTAGTATAAGAAATGTGTCCAATCCTCGTCCTGGTATGATTTCTTTGATTTTAACAGCTGCTGATACAGACTTTTTGAGGCCATGGGGAGGAGCAGCCAGTCTGCAAAACAGATCAGGGGCAAGGCTACCTTCTGTGTCTGTGATCAGGAGCAGGGGGGATATTTTGGGAGCACTCAGCCTGGAAAGGCAGGAAAGGATGGAAACAGGGGGCTGACAGGGATGGAGCAGAGCCCGTGTGCCCCCAAATCCCCGAGCAGGTTCCAGCCCTGGGGTGCCAGGGTGCCGTGGGGAGGGTGAGGGGTGGGTGGGCCATGGGATGGGCACTGAGATGGGTTCTGTCCCTGGGGACAGCCTGGTGTGACCTTCCTGAGCAGAATCAGAGGGGATTGACAGAGAAAACGCTTTTCCAGCCGGGCGTGGAACCCCCAAACAGCTTCTCCACATTTCTGGGGAAACAACAGGCACGTGCTGGAGGGTCCTTGGAGACAGGGGCACAGAAACTCTCAGAAAAGCACTTTTTACGCAGCAAAAGTTGTTTTTCCATTCTGACATTACCTTGAAAAGGGCCTGGTTTAAAAACCAACCGCCCCCAAATTGAAAATGTTTTTGTTTGAAAAGAGGATCACGTCAATAGCAAAGCCCATCAGGGCACAGGGATGGACGGGCCCCTCACCTCACTGTCCTCTCCAGGCTCTGAGCCAGGGCACAGCCCAAGGACAGAAAATCAAAATTAAGTTTCTGAAACAAAATTTAAGGAGTTTGGCACAGAAAAAAAAGAAGTTTCTAAATGTTTCTTTTACTGAGTCAACCCTCAGGGAAATGGAAACACCCAGCAGATGCACTTAGGCTCCTCAGGGCCTCAGCAGAGATTACTGAATCACAGAATGATGGAAAGGATTGCTTGGAAGGAACATTAATTATCCAGTGCCACCCCAGCCATGGCAGGGACACCTCCCACTGTCCCAGGGTGATCCAAACCCATCCAGCCTGGCCTTGGGCACTGCCAGGGATCCAGGGACAGCCCCAGCTGCTCTGGGCACCCTGTGCCAGGGCCTGCCCACCCTGCCAGGGAACAATCCCTGCCCAAAATCCCATCCAGCCCTGCCCTCTGCCACTGGGAGCCATTCCCTGGGTCCTGTCCCTCCATCCCTTGTCCCCAGTCCCTCTCCAGCTCTCCTGGAGCCCCTTTGGGTCCTGCCAGGGGCTCTGAGCTCTCCCTGGATCCTTCTCCTCTCCAGGATCACACCCCCAGCTCTCCCAGCCCAGCTCCAGAGCAGAGGAATTTCTCTGGGCTCCAGGACCCCCCAGCTCTGAGCAGAAGAGAACCTGAAGCTGTCACAGCCCTGACCCAGACCCTGCTCCAGGCAGAGGAGGGGATGAGCAGCCCCTCGTGCAGGACCAGAGCAGCACTGAGCTCTCCCCCAGTGATCACCCTGTATTTATGGTGTGATTTAGCCTGTGACTGGCTCCAGAACAATTTTCAGATTACAAATGGAGGTGTTGGAAGTGCTGTTGCCTTTTCATGGCCATGGATACAGGACTGAGCACAGACAGTGGTAACACCCCAAAGGCCGAGCAAAGGAAATGCCTCAAATGCTCGTGGTGCACTGTCAAATGTAAAAGTGGAACATAAAGACATTTCTAGTGCAATTTCTAGGGGGAAAAAAGCTCTTCAAACTTCCTTTTGTTGCTAAGAAATACCAAAACATGAGAATAAGCAAAGGAGCACTACAGAAGCCACAGATGTGCAGCACAGTTCATCATCCATGGACACACTCATGACAGCCAGCTAAATACAGTTGTTTTCCATGTCCAAAACGATCCTTTTCTGGGACTACAGCTCCATGTATCACCAATAATGTATTAACTACTCTTTGGAGACAGTAATGGAACACTTGGCTAAAATATTCATATTTTTATTTGTGATTTCTGAAGTCTGAAACCATGAGGATTTCAAAGCATTTCATGTGGCTCATTACAGTTCAGCTAAGGGGGAAATAATCTATTGTCGAGTTATTTTCAAGGAAGAAGCAGCACTGGGAAGAGTTGAAAATGTGAGAAGTGTTTCCACCATATGGTTTGAATTGATGATGATTCATCACTTGCCACCAAAATTTTAATTTTCAAAGTCAGAAATTAAAAGGGGGTGTGTGGAAAGGCTGAATATTTACTCCCAAGTTCTCAACTCACATGTGTTAAACAGCAAAGTGTGGTGTAAATGATTGTCTTGAGGAACAGAAGTTTATGAATTCCTTCCCCTAGCAAAGGGCTGAAGAACTGCAGAGGATTTGGGATCTTTTTCCTATTAAATACAAAGAAATGGTGAGGCAGCCCATCATAAAATGGCCCTTTCTTCCTGAGTTGTCCCAGGGAATTCAGCAGGAATAGCCCAGCTGAAGTTTTTTATATTCTTTAATACAATACAGATGGCAAGAGAGATGGAAAGTGCTTGGTATGCAAGTGCTGAAAGCTTTCAATGTTCATTTTAAAATGCATAAGAATACTTTAAAAATGAGCCTGCATTAATCTTTGCATGCCAAAATTTATAACATGCAACCACTGAAGTGTAAATTACAGCCAAGGACTGACAACAAATTCCTTGGCCACAAACACCGACCTTCTCTGAAAGAAAAACCACAACAGTGCAGAGCAGAAGCAGCAGAGCAGGGTTTTGTTTGCCTGGGTGTGTTGTCTTGCAGACACCTGACTTCCCAGGGATCTCAACACATCTAACTCAGCCTGAATCAATCATTTGCTCTGAAATCCATGCAAACTTCTCATCATAAACATCAGAGAAGTGCTGAATTCTCTCTTGTTGTGAATCAGATTAAGCACACACACGTTTTAGGGGGGCTGGCTTATGGAAGGCTCTGATTCTGAAGAAGTGAATCCCAGTTGCTCCAAACCTCCTGGATCTGCTGCAGCTGGCAGGGAGGTGACCATGTGTGCCAGGCAGAGGGAGCCCTGGACAGGCTGCAACCTCCTGAG
>NC_031785.1:9620528-9631130 GCF_001522545.3 Parus major | reverse complement strand
CTCACCCTCGGGATGTGCAGCTCCAGCTCCAGCTCCTCTCCCACCTGCTTTGGGGAGGGGGGATCGAGGGCCACCTAAATAAAGCAAATGTTAGTGGGTAGAAAAGGCTTAAATGGGTTATTTTTTGTTATTTTTCTTTCTGTTGTGGTGCTGTTTTGTGGATTTTGTTTCAGGGAGGTGCTGTGTGCTCAGATCTCACCTTGACAGAGCTGGAGAACAGAAATAACTTCAGAGGGAGGATGTGTGGAATCAGTAAAACCACAGAGAAATAAGTTTTGTTTTAATCATTGGCCCAAATTCCTGTAAGTTAAGGAGACAGCAGGTACCCTGTACTCAGAGAAATATTCCTGCTGCTGTCCATGACATCAATCCCTGGGCTTTGGCTGCCTGGGGATCTGTGCTGTGCCTCCAGCAGATGTAACCTTTGTACAAGGCTGATGTTTGGTGGTTGTATTCTCCAGCTATTTCTGGAAGTGAATGCAATAATCCTCCACTCGGATATGACTGTCTCCAGCATAAACAAATCCAGGCCAGCTTTGCACCATGGTTTTACTGTCTGGAAATATCATCATGGATGATGTTTACTTCACTCTTTCCAAATTTTTTTTTTTCATTCTTTGCTTTGTTTGCAGTCAAACTCTTTTTTTTTTTTTATTTTTAATATATATACACTTTACCCAGACAAATGTGATGGATGCTGCTGGATCTGCTGGAGGCCAGGCTGGGGAAGAGCATTTACTATCACAGGAAAAGAAGTGTATTTTTGAGAAGGACTGATTTATTCCTGCCTGGATGGGACCTGTGGAGGTGTGTGAGACACTGAACTCCCTTCCTGGGTTCCTGGGGAAGCACCACAGCTGCTCCTCTGTGCTGACCCAGCTCAGGGAGAAGCTCCTTGCAGTGCCCATGGCCCAGCTGGGAGCCACATGCAGACTGTGCCTGACCCTTCTGTCCCTCTGTCACCTGCTGAACTCGTTGGGATGAAATCCTCCGGGCAGGATTGGTTCAGACAAACACAGGGACACAGCTGGGAGCAGCTCCAGGGGAGGTGAATCACACCCAGCCCTGGAGAGCATCAAGACAAGATAAAACAGCCTCAAGTTGCTCCAGGGCAGGTTTGGTCTGGATATGAGGGGGAAATTCCCAATGGAAAGGGTGGTAAGGAATTGGAACTGCTCCAGGCCACCATCCTTGGAGGGATTTCAAAGCTGTGTAAATGTGGCCCTTGGGGACATGGTTGGTGGTGGCCTTGGCAGTGCATTCCAGGGGGAATGGATGGACCCATAACCTTAGAGGCCTTTCCCAAGCTTAATTCCATGATTCTAAGAGTCCCATCAGCCCTCTTGCTTAGCACTCCTGGACTTCAGAATCCCCCAGAAACCAGAGCTGAGAGCCACCTTTAAACCACACAAACGTTTTTTCCACCACCCCTCTCCCCCTAAACAGCAACCAAGTGTCCCACAAAGCTGTGTGTCTGCTGGGATCTGCTGGGACCTGCTGGGATCTGCTGGGACCTGCTGGGATCTGCTGGGATCTGCTGGGATCTTCTGGGATCTGCTGGGACCTGCTGGGATCTCTTCTGGGATCTCCTGGGACCTGCTGGGACCTGCTGGGACCTGCTGGGACCTGCTGGGATCTGCTGGGACCTGCTGGGATCTGCTGGGATCTGCTGGGATCTTCTGGGATCTGCTGGGACCTGCTGGGATCTGCTGGGACCTGCTGGGACCTGCTGGGATCTCCTGGGACCTGCTGGGATCTGCTGGGACCTGCTGGGATCTGCTGGGACCTGCTGGGACCTGCTGGGATCTGCTGGGATCTCCTGGGATCTCCTGGGATCTGCTGGGACCTGCTGGGATCTGCTGGGACCTGCTGGGATCTCTTCTGGGATCTCCTGGGACCTGCTGGGACCTGCTGGGACCTGCTGGGATCTGCTGGGATCTGCTGGGATCTGCTGGGACCTGCTGGGACCTGCTGGGATCTCCTGGGACCTGCTGGGATCTGCTGGGACCTGCTGGGACCTGCTGGGATCTGCTGGGACCTGCTGGGATCTCCTGGGATCTCCTGGGACCTGCTGGGATCTGCTGGGACCTGCTGGGATCTGCTGGGATCTGCTGGGACCTGCTGGGATCTGCTGGGACCTGCTGGGATCTGCTGGGACCTGCTGGGATCTCTTCTGGGATCTCCTGGGACCTGCTGGGACCTGCTGGGATCTGCTGGGATCTGCTGGGATCTCTTCTGGGATCTCCTGGGACCTGCTGGGACCTGCTGGGATCTGCTGGGATCTGCTGGGACCTGCTGGGACCTGCTGGGATCTGCTGGGACCTGCTGGGACCTGCTGGGACCTGCTGGGACATGCTGGGATCTGCTGGGACCTGCTGGGATCTCTGCTGGGATCTGCTGGGATCTGCTGGGATCTGCTGGGATCTGCTCCCAGCCCTGCAGGGAAGGAGGAGGCAGAAACAGGAGCAGGTTCATTTGGAGTGTGCCCTCCCAGCCCAGCGTCAGCGGATATGGGTATTTTTGTGCTGCTTCCTCAGAGATATTTTTAGCTGCTCAAGTGACTTGTGGCAATTCCCCGAGGCCAGAGTGATTCATTGGGTTTGGAGACTGCGCTGGGAAAGGAGCGTCATCCCACTGAAATCAGGAGCTGGCTTCAGAGGCGTGGGGACTTTGAAAAATAGAGCAGGATCTTCAGAATGAGGTTTTTGGCTCTGGCTAAACTGGAGCTGTGGAATTTTCAGATTATTATATCATGGGGGGAGGGATTTTTTTGTTCTGGTGTTGGTGAAAGGCAGGGATTAGTCTCACAGAGTGGGGGCAGGCGATGTGCAGAGCAAGACTGAGCCGTGGAAATTCCCTCTTCCCTCAGTCCTCAGCAGCTTTTAACCCTGCCCTGAGCAGGACCTCCCTTTTTTATCCTGCCTTCCTCCCCTGCAGCCTCTTCTCCATCAGTTCACATCAGTCCTTCTCCACACCCCAGCCCATTTTGTGTTTGGCCTACCAGACTTTTTTAAGCTCTTCCTGTAGCCAGGTTTGGTAGGATTTGTGAAGTTCACTCCAAGGGCAGTGGAGAACAGGACATTTTTCCTGATCCTCCCCATCTGGCTGCCCCTTCCCACAGGCACCCCTTAGATCATGTCCAAGAACTGCTTCTCTCTAGACTGACAGAAACAGAAGGGACCTCCCATCAGTCCATGAGGAGACTGAGATGGGATGAGATGAGATGAGATGAGATGAGATGAGATGACATGAGATGAGATGAGATGAGATGAGGTTAATTCAGGAGAAAGCTCATTCCTCTACTCTTTGTCACCCCTTTACTTAGGAAAGGGGAACACCTTTCCTAAAGTGAGTTGAATGTGGGTTTGGAAGGATGTTTTGACATATTTCTGCTGCATGGAAGAAAGGAGAGTTTTCCTGCCCAGCTTGGTGAGCTGGCAATAGCTGTCCAGCCTGTCCAGCAGCTCATTTCCAGAGAGCATTCTGTGGACAGCAAAGAATGGGAATGATCAGGGAGGGCAGGAGCAGCACAAGCAGTGACCAGAGAAGCTCCCTCTGTCCCAAATCCCCACAGAGAGTCAGGAAAGGGAGAATTAGGGGCCTCCTGGCAGGAAGAACCAACAAAAGATGGGGAAGATCTGGAGGCAGAGAGGGCAAAGACAGACTTTGGTCAGAGCTTGGATGGCATGAGGCTCTGAAAGCCGTGTCTTTGGGCTGCTCCTCGGGGCTGAAGCAGCAGCCAGACTTCCAGGCTCAGCCCTCAATTTCCGCAGTCATGTGGGATCTCTGGGCTCCAGACATCCCTCTGCAGCAGTGTTTTGTGGGCAGATAATGCCTGGCTGCCCTTGTAAGAGATTGTAACTGTCCTGACTCCAGGGCAGCTCTTGATCCCTCCTGAGGTATTTTTGCCATGGACAGGAGCCAGTGGGATCATGTGCTGGGGGTTCAGTTCCCAGCTCCTGCCTGGGCACAGCACACAGGCTCCAGGAGTTATTTACAGCAACCCAGCCAAGCCCTCTGGCACAGCACTGCTGGGTGCCAGTGCCAAGGGCGAGTGCTGAGGCCAGGATCTTCCTCCCCATGACCAGCACTGCTACAAAAGCAGCTTCTTCAAGCCCTGTCTTGCCTGGGACTCAGCCTTCACCCACCCCTGCAGAGCAGAGAAGAGGCAGTGACCTCTTGGTCTGCTGGTGGTGAGCTCAGAATCACAGAATATCCTGAGCTGGAGGGACCCCCAGGATCAGCCAGCCCTGCCCAGACCCCCCAGCATCCCACCCTGAGCATCCCTGTGTGATAAACAGACACCTCCCACTATCCCAGGCTGCTCCAACCTGGCCTTGCTCACACTGGCAATGATGTAAAGCTGAGGAAACACAAAGTACTGCTGTTGAAATACATAAACATGAAGAATCTGTGCATCAACCCAACCATGGAATTACATTTACTAATTTTCAAAAGAGAGAGAAAAGATTCCCACATCAAAAGCAGTGACAAGTCAGAGCCCTGGTAGGATATTCACTGTGGATCACTTGTTAGCACCATGAAAAGCTGTGTAATTAGACAAAAATTACAAGTAGTTTCACTGAGAGGGATGGGGTACTTACTGACATCAAGAGGAAATGATTTCATAATCCCTCTTCTAGATGTTTCCCATATTTTATGGCATTATGGCTTTCATGTTGGTTTAATTGGCACAACAGCAGGAAATGAAAGGAGATACACAAAACGTGGTTTTGCCATGTATTAAAAGTTGCATTCCTGGAAACTCAGCTCAGAGCATTGTCCAGAGACACTTGGGGCTGAGAAAACCTGGATCCAAAGTACCCTGAGAGGGAAGGAGGGTTCTGTCCTCTGGAGCCAGGCTGGGGGAGCTGGGGGGGCTCACCTGGAGAGGAGAAGCTCCAGGGAGAGCTCAGAGCCCCTGCAGGGCCTGAAGGGGCTCCAGGAGAGCTGCAGGTGCCCAGTCCATGATTTTCAGGGTTGCTGTGCCCACAGGGATGGAATGACTCAGAGTCTGGCAGGCAGCTGGGAAGTTCCCATGAACATAAGCCAGGCTGATGGTGCAAGCAAATATCTATTCCCAAGAGTCAAACAGGAGCAACACATTCACAACTGCTCTGAAGAGACAGAGAAACAAAAGCAACCCAGCCCTGGCACAGGAACCTCCAGGGCTCAAAGAACCAAAACCAGAGCTCCAGAGAGAGGGACAGGTCAGGCCTTCCCCACTTCCACACATCCCTGAGAGGCTCTGGACAGGGGACACTGGAGCCAGGACTGGGGGAAAAAGGGTTCTGGAGTAGGATTGGAGCACCTGAGTCAGAATCCCAGCTCTGATGGGAAACAGCCAGGGATGAGCAGCCACAGGACTTGTGCCAGGGGCTGAGGTCTCATCCCTTGGGCTCAGCCCTCTCACACCTCCAGCCACTTTTCGGAAAGTCACTGTGGGAGGAAAACAAGGCAGATTTCACCTCCCTCTGGAGCCAGCCTGGCAGCTCTGAGGGCAGCAGGGCCATTCCTGTGCTTGCTCTGGAGGCTGGATTTGGGCTGGATCAGTGCAGCCCAGTGACAGCCCCTCTCTGCCTGCCCCACTCCAGGAGCTTCACCCAGCTTGTGGAACATCACTTGATTGGAAATCACATCCCCAGAGCCCCAGTCATGCTGCCTGCCAGCCCTCCCCACCTCCTCCAGAGCCTGACCACATCTGAGGCTCCCAGAGGAGCACAGGACTGAGCAGATGGCAGAGATAACAAACCAGGCCCTGCCTGAACCCTTGGTGCTCTCTCCTGATCCTCCAGGCTGGGAGCTGGCCCAGCTTTCCCTGGAGTTCTCACACAGACATTGTGTGGAACAACTGTCACTGACCCAAAGAGCTCATGGCAGGAGCAGCTTTACCAGCACACGGAAAATGCCTGGAGAAGTTGGATCACACAGATCAGGACTGTCCTGAGAGCTGGTCTGGAGCCTCACCAGTGACTCTGGGGTCTGCCTGTTCCTCCAGGGGGATGCCAAGCCCACGTCAAATCAGACAATTTGACCATGATCCTCTGCAGCCCAGAAAACCACATTTTTGGCATGTAAATAAATGAAAAAACCTGATTTTATCATCCTGTCTGCCTTGCTTGTTCCAAGGTGCATTCTTTCCCAGGAAACACCCAGGAAAGCAGCTCTGGACACCAGCACAGAGCTGAGGAGGAGGCTGGGTGCTGCTGGTCACTGCTGCAAACATTTGAGCATCCCTCCAACTGCAGCAATCAGCTGTCAGAGCAATCAAAAGGAGCTGGAAAGCTCCTGTAGCAGGGTAAACTGAGCTGTTATCACACAGTGAAGGATTGATGAGACTTTGGTATGCCCTTTAACAGTTCCTTTCATCTGCAGAGCTCAGAACACTTGAAAATGTTTATAAATAAGCCCCACGTCTCTCCAGAGGAGACTTTATTCCCCTTTTAACGTTGGCCAAGTGCATGGGGAAGAGCTGAGCAACTCAAGAGATCTGGGTTTGATGCTGGGAGCAGAGACCCCTCTCCTGCTGCTCTGGCTCCTGTGGGAAAGAGCCAAATCCTCACAACATCTTGATGCCAGACACAGGACTGACAAAAGGGCATCTCCAGAGGACTTTAACAAGGCCCCAGAACTGTTCCTCACCACTGAACCCTTTTATCAGATGTCTTCATCCTGTGTTGCTGCCTGAGCCATCCCCAGTGAGCAACGGGAAAGGAACCCACAGCTCATCCCAAAATCCCCAGCGAAGCCAGGCAAGGCAGCACAGACACTGAGACTTCACCTGCCCTCAGCACAGCTGCTCTCTCGTTTCCCAAAAGCCATCCTGCTGCAAGAGGAGTGTCCAGAATCCTCTCTAGCTGTCCTGGTGTTTAGGACACTGCTGATGACACCAGGGTGGGGTTTGATCCCTGTAGGGCCATTGGCTCAGGAGTTGGACCCGATGATCCTCGTGGGTCCCTTCCAGCTCAGGATAAAGAAATGTGGGTGCAGAGCAGTCCTGGAGGGGCAGTGGGGCAGGAGGTGCTGTTCTCCATCCACCCTTTCCTGGCCTTGTCCCTGTGGCACCCACAGCAGCCACCCAGCCTCCTCTCCCTGCAGAGCCCAAACCTCCCCAGATCCCATTCCCAGACCTCAGAGCCAAACCCCTGGGGAAGGCTGGGCTCTGTCCTGCCCCAGCTGCCAGGGAGGAGCAGAGGAACCTCAGCCTCCTGTCCCGGGAGCCTTTCCTGCCCTTCCCAGAGCAGCCCCTCGTCTGCCCAGCTCCTCTTCTGCAGCCTCATCAGTGCAGGCCATCAATGGGGCCATTCTTCCCCCTCTCCCTCACTGAAGGGGCATTTTGTTTATTAAAAAGTCATGCTGGTGGAGAGGAGCTCCTCAGAGCCAAAAATAACCGAGGCCACGATTGTTTCCTCGCTGCTCCGTTATCTGCTGCGCAGGGCTGGCGGAGCAGATGCAGCTCCTGCTAAAAATACCTTGGAGCGAGGAGCAGGAGCTGTCAGGGAGCTGCCAAGGGCATTGGCCAAGCTCTCAGACACGCAGGGCCACTGGAGAGGAGCTGCAGATGTTTGCTGAGGGTGCCAGGATGCGCTGGGCTGTTCATGCCTCGGCTCTGGGGATGCACAGCTCATCTCAGCCTCCCTGAGGGGCTCCCTGGGGATTTCCTTCGGGAAAACTGCAGAGGGAAGGGAGCAGAGGGCAGGAATCCACAGGCAGGGCTATCCAAAAGGGGCTGGGATGGGCACAGGGATCCCCAGAGCCAGGGTTCTCCTGCTCTCTGCTCTCTGGGGTTGTTCAGGACGGGCAGCACAGCCCGAGGGATCCAGACCCCATGGCTGCATCAGCCACAGGTTTGGGGGGCTCTCCCAGAGCTTTCAGCCAAAATGTTTGTGTCTTCCAAACATCCAGGGGCTCTTCCTGCTGCTGGGATGCAGGGTGGGCACTTGGAGGACACACACAGAGCCTTCCTTGTGCCACCTCTTCCAGCCACCCAACCCAGGGAATCTTTTTGCTTCCCAGAGAGTCTCTTGGCGTGGAGTGCAGCATTTTCTGACCACCAGCCCCAGCCCCAGCCCTCCTGGCAGCAGTGGTGGGGAGCTGTGTGCCAGCCCTGCTCCATCCTGCAGCAGGGACAAGGAACCAGCTGAGATCCAAGCAGGTCCCAAAGGTGCCTTCACCCCCTCTCCAAGCCCAGGGAACATCCTACAAACCGTGCACAGAGCTGTGGCCTCCCACCAGCTCCCTGAGAACCACCCTCCCCGTTTTCCCAGCTGTTCCCTGACATTATTTAACTCATTTAATTTAAGGCCAAAAGCCTCTGTGCTGCTCTGGACCCTGGAGGGCAGAGCTTGCCCAGGACACGATGCTGGTGATGCTCTGCCCGCTCAGCAGGGCAAGAGATGAACTCTTCGGAGCATTCTGGGACACAAAGAGTGATCCCTCACCTTCCCAGGTTTCTGTGGGATGTTGTGGCAGGGAAAGTGTCCATCCCCATGGCAGCCCTCGTGGGAGCAGCACATCAGAGCCATCCCTGGCTGCAGACACAGCTCCTGCTCCCTCCCCAGCTGGGGTTTTACTGCAGGAGCAGCTCCAGGCTCAGGCTGGGGGACCCTTCACCAAAACCCAGCAGCTTTGGAACCTCTCCCTGCTGCTTTTCCAAGAGCCTGATTTTGCCTTTCTGGCTCAAACACACCACTGGTTTTTCTGCAGCAATGAAGATAAACGTCAATAAATCTTCCTCAGTCGTTCCACGGGGCCAGGAGTGATCTCAGCCCTGAAGCATTTCAGCATCCTGCAGTTGCACCCCGAGCCCCCATCCAGCAATCTCTGCCTGCTCCAGAGCCTCAGACACACAAGTGCCTCCTTCAAGGAGGTGCCCAGTCCCTCTGAAGTCAATGGCAGCTCTGTGCTGCAGGCTGTGCCTGGATCAGCTCCCAGACAAGCAGCCTGTGTGCAGCAGAGCCAAAGCCCCCCTGCAGCACTGCTCCTGGGCTCCCAGGTGTTCTGCTGCCTCTTCTCACAGCCCCCAGCACGGTGAGCCCAGCCTTCACAGCCTCTGGGGGCTCTTTCTTCACAGGCCCAGGCACAGCAGCTCTCCTTTCTGCCCCTTGAACAAGGGCTTGGCACGTGGGGGGACTCCCTGTCTTCTGCTGCGTGAATTCCCAGCAAATTCCAGCTCCTCTGGAAATGCCAAGTCCTTTTCCAGCTGGATGGGCAGGTGGGAATGGGGAGCCTGCACTGCTCGGGGTGCAGCAGGTCCAGCTGATGGACACTTCTCAGCCAGTGGAACTTCTCCAGCACCTTTCAGTGGTACCCTGCAGGTCCTGCTGCCTTCTGCTCCTCACAGACACCCAGCCCAGACAGCTCTGGCCTCGAGGATGCTGCTTTAAGGGATAAGGAATTGAAATAATTCCAGGGATAACTGGAAATGGAGTTATGGATCTGCAGCACGTGGTGGGGAACCAGGAGCTCCCCATTCCTCCCCTGCTCAGGGGAGCAGGATTGTTCCCCTCCTGGATGTGCAGATTGGATTTGGTGACAGAATTCAGTGTGGAGAAGGTGTTATTCCACAATTCCCAGGTTCTCATCCAGCCCAAAGGCAGCAAAGGTTGCTCTGCTTCAGACACAGCCAAACCAATCTTTGCTGGCCAGGGCAGGTGACCCCAAACCCTGGAGCAGAAACCCCTTCCCCTTGCAGAAGGACAATGTGAATGTTTCATTCAGCAGTTTTACACCTTGAATTCCCTTCCTTCCCTCTGATTTTCCTGGGGGAGCAGCCCTGTGCAGGGTCTGCAGTGCCACAGCCTCATTTCCCACCCTAATTTCAGTCTGGTCAGCGTTACTGGGGGCTGGCCCTTGCTGAACAACCTGACCTTGCAGGGTACCCATGAAAAGAGACTGTTTCCAACCACCCTGGGAAGGCTCTTATCAGAAAATGAGCTTTGAAATTCCTCAGCACCCAGAGTTGGTGCCAGGTCATGGCTCTTATCTTCTGCAGTTGCTGCAGTAAAGGGAACATCCAGTGTGTTCGATGGAAACACAGAATTAATTGTCCTGGAGCTGGGATGGAGCCCAAAGAAATTGAGGGTAATTTTTTTTTCCATCCTCTGCATTTCTGATGTTCAAAATGTTTCATTGTTCCTTTGCAGTTCTGCTCCAGTTCAAATGCAGGTTCACAACAAACACAAGCAGCTCTTTGAAATACAATTATTGAAAATTTGCACCTTGAGAAGGAAGGTGAAGGAAATCTGAGGGATTCTCCTCTGAAAGTGACTGTGAACATTTCTGAATGTGTCCATTCCTCCCCAGGACCCCCAGAAAATCTGTTTGATACAATCCCAGACTGGTTTGGATTGGAAGGGACCTTAAAGCCCATCCAGTGCCACCCCTGCCATGGCAGGGACAGCTCCCACTGTCCCCAGGCTGCTCCCAGCCCTGTCCAGCCTGGCCTTGGGCACTGCCAGGGCCAGCCCACCCTCCCAGGGAACAATTCCTTCCCCATATCCTAATCCTCTGCTTTCAGTTTGAAGCCATTTCCCTTCCTGTCACACTCTGGGGAGCAGGACCCAGGTTCTTGTTGTGTTTCCTGAGTCCCCCGTGCCAGCT
>NC_031785.1:9608459-9619418 GCF_001522545.3 Parus major | reverse complement strand
AGGTGAGATTCCTGTTCTCAGCTCCATCCCTGCTCCCTGCACAAGGGGATTGGGGTCACTCTGAGGATCAGCTCTCCCTCATCCCCTCCCTGTGTCCCAGCCCTGCTCAGCCACAAATAAAAGTACTTTTCACCATCCTGTTCCCCATCCTCCCCAGGCCTCGGGGCTGGCTGCACTCAGCATTATTCACTTTCCAGCTCCAGGGAATGTGTGAGCTGGATGGGCTGAGTAAAAATGACCTCATGCAGGCAGGAATCAGAAAATGAGCAATGAGAGGGACACAACAATGCTTCCCCAATGAGCTGGAGGCACCGGGGGACTCCGACCACCGCTGCATTTCCTGCCCTGGCACCGGCCCAGCCGAGCTGGCTTTGTGTCCTTGGCAGAGACCTCTGAGCCTGGTTTTATTTTTACCTCAGAAGTCTTTAACTTTCTCTGTATTTGCTCCCTTGGACTGTTTAGGGGTGACATTGTCCTGCACAGGTTGGTGGTGCTGGTCCTGCCAGCCTCAACCCAAGGATGCTCTGGAAGGGAATCTGTGGCACCCTGGGCAGGACAAGGAGCTGGGTACCCTGAGCCAGCCCCGGGGTCACCAGCAGGAAGGACGAGAGCCCTCAAACACACTCTGCACCCTCTCACCCTCATCACACCCAGAGGATGCCCAATCCCCCAAACAAACCCAGCCCAAGCCTGCCCTCCATCCCCTCCTGGTGTTCCCAAGGTGTCTCCAGACAGCTCCTGGGCATCTCAGCCACCCAAATTAGAGCTCAGGCCGCTCCTGACAAGCCTCAGGAGCCCTGAGCAGGGTGAAGGGACTGTCAGCAGCTCAGCTGTTTACTCCAGGCAGGGAATTCTTGTGTCAGGGGTTTCAGTATCAAACTGCTGAGCTGTGTTTAGTCTGTGGCTGGGAAGCAGCCTTGCTTCTATTCTGAGAATATTTGTCTAATCAGGGGTCCAAGGAATGATTTTGCTCAGTAGAAAGTTGTGTTTATTTGGGTTTCTGCTCCAGGATGGGTGCCTTGGAAAAGCCCAGGAAAGGCTGAGCAGTGCTGGAGCATCTTGGGGCACAGGACACACCTGCAAAAAAGGCAAACTTCTGTTTCTGTAGAAACAAGGTGAGAAAGGTTTAAAGCTTCCAGCCAGCTCTGGAATGAGGCTCCTTACAGCCCCAGTGCTGCAGGTGCTCAGCTGGGATGGCCACACTCCTCATTCCCTTCTCCCAGTAAATCTCCATCCCAGAGGTGCTCAGCAGCTTGAGCTGCATTTTCAGCTGCCACATTTGGAGATTCCTTTGCTTTTGTAAATCACAGGTGACCCCAGCACCCATCCCTGGCTGCCAGCCATGTCAGGCAGCTGATGAAATACTGAGCTGAGGGACACCTGAAGCTTCAAAGCCATCACCTGGGACAGGTGAGACATTTTCCCACCTCTCCAAGTGCTTTTGGTTCATCCCAACCTCCTCATCCCTGAGGGTGTGAGGGATCCATCACGCTAAGCTCAGGACCTTAGGATGCTTTACCTTTTTCACACCCAGAACCACATCAGTTTTTGAACCTTTCAGCTCTTTCTGGTGAGAATTCCCCTTTTCCCCCATCAATCCCTTCCCTGGGTGAGCTTTGTCCCATGGATGAGCCTCGGTGGACTTTGTCCTGTTTGCCCACAACAAACACGGCTGAGTTGTGACTATTTGCAACTCAGCAACCACTCATTTTTAGCCCAGAGATAAATCCTCATTATCTGCAGAGATAAGGTCCTCCCTATTTTGGGAGGCACCCATTTCCACACTGGGAAATTCCCTTTGGCTGTGGCACCACAGGCAGCTGTTCCCACATCCCTGATCCTCGGGATGAGCCCAGGACAGGCAGCACCTGCCCAGGACAGGGCTCAGGTGGGGCAGCCACACATCCCTGGGCATCAGCAGCACTCAGGGCATCCACACATCCCTGGGCATCAGCAGCACTCAGGGCATCCACACATCCCTGGGCATCAGCAGCAGCACTCTGGGCATCCACACATCCCTGGGCATCAGCAGCAGCACTCTGGGCATCCACACATCCCTGGGCATCAGCAGGAGCACTCAGGGCATCAGCAGGAACACTCAGGGCAGCCACACATCCCTGGGCATCAGCAGGAACACTCTGGGCAGCCAGAGCCCAGCCCTGGGACACCCCAGTCACATCCCTGAGCCATCCCAAGCAGGTGACACTGCAGGTACCAACCACACCCTGAACAGCCTTTACAGAACACTCGCATCCCACACCAGAGCACTGCCCTTGCTGGGGAGGAGCAGCCCTGCCAAGCTGTGCATGGACCTGGAAAGGCTTTTTGTTGCTGTTTTTGGTGGTTTTGGTGTTTTTGGTGTGTCCCCAGAGGGCCCCAGAGCTGCAGGAGGTCTCAGGTGTGTTTGGGCATTTCCCTGGTCAGAGGTTCATGCCCTGCTGTGTCCTTGAGAACGGTCTGGCTTTGGGCAAAACTCTGCTCCTACACCCAGAGCTGGCCTCAGGAGCATCTGGCAGCTGCTCCATCATAAAGAACAGCTCAGAAATCCACAGAACCAGATTTTCCCTTCTTTAGCCACACAGTAACAGGATTTTACACTCTTGAGCGATGCTGACAAACACAGCATGAACAAAAGCCAGCTACAAGAAATGATATTCTCCTTTTATTTACCTATGACCATGACAATGTAGGTGTTTTTTCTAGCTGCAGAGATGCTTTGCACTGTAAACTGGGAGGCAGTGCTTCCCAAACACAGCATTGTTATCCAGAGTCAGGAGAGCGGCTGCTGCACAGAGTTGCTTTTCTCCATCACCAACCCCTCCGTCGTCAGGGCATGGATATATTGATATTTACACCAGGCTCCCCCAGCGGCCCGCTGCCAGGGAATGGGTCTGGCACACAAAACCTGCTGCCTTACAAAAAATCTACACACCTGGAAAAAGAAAAAGGCATCCGCTCCGCCGGAGAACTCGGCCGCGACACACACAAATATTGCACTTGGAACTTGGGAACGGGGAGGACACGGGGGGTTCCTATCGCACAGCAACGTGTCCAGCTACAGGAGGGCAATAAATAATCCAGGGGTGAGGGCAGGAGGGGGTGCTTGGCACATCCCCAGCGCAGGGACCCGGCTCTCGCTGCTCTGGGGGACCCACCACGAGCCAAGGAAGCGCCGGGCTCCGGCCAGAGCTGCTCCGGGACGGCCCCGCGGCTCAGGGAAGCACAGCAGCATCCCGGGGCTGCTCCAGTTCACGAGGTTTAATCCAGGCTGATGTTCTGATGTTTGTGTCGGTGCTGTTGTCCCCTTGCCAGAGCCCTGCACGAGAACCCCTCCTCTGAGCCGAGCCGGGCTCGCTCTCCGCCTCCCAGCAGCGCTCGTGGCCGGGACAGGAGCTTCACAGTAGCCTCGTGGGAGCTTCCTCCTGGCTAAATCCACACCGGGGCCACCCCGAAGGCGTCGTACCAGCGATGGTGGGACGGGGTGCTGCAGCAGTACCAGACTGCTCGGGCTGTCGGTCCCCTCGGCCCCGAGCTCCTTCAGCTGCCCCGTGTCCGTCCGCAGCGGGACAACGAGCTCCCACCAGCTCCCAGGAAGGCCTCCAGTGCCCAATTCCATGTAAACACACAGCTCCCAGCCTGCCCCGAGACAGTCCTTGGGCCTACAGCGGGGAGCTGCCTTTCTTCTGGTTGATTATGTCCAAGTACAGGTCGGAGCGGAGGAAGCGGGGGTACGAGTCCTTCTCCATGAGCCCATAAATCCTCTTCTGCGCCAGGTCGAAGCAGCTGCGGGTGATGTTCTGCAGGTTCTCCTTGGTGTGCTCCCGTGTGTAGGAGTCCAGGTTCACCTGTGGGCAGAGGAACAGGGTTAGAACAGGAACCCACCGCGCCGGGAGCCGCACCCCAGCGTGGAGCCAGCCCTCACCTCCTTGCAGGACTGGATGGCAATGTACTCAGCGAAGATCTTCTTGGCCTTGGAGACCATCTTGGACTGGGATTTGATCTTCTTGAACTCCTCACAGGCCAGCCAGAACTCCAGGTTCTCCTCGCTGAACTCGGTGCGCAGGAAGGCCCTGAAGGCGGCGAGCCCGTCTGTGGGGGACAGGGACACGGCTCTACTCCTGCTCACAGACAGGAACAGCCCCAGAGACCCTCAGCTCCTGCAGAGCTGCAGCCCAAAAAACTGTCAAAAACCCCTTGTGCAAACAGGCAGCAAGAGCAGCAGCAGGAGCTGAACCCACACCCCCACCAAGAGGCAGAGGGAGGCTGGGCTGGAGGGGCACAGGTGCCCCCCTGGCTGTGTGCAGGATGGGGTGCCTGGGAAGGGCTGTCCTCCCCTCCTGGGGATGTTCTAAAGCAGTTCTGCTCCATGGACCCCCTGCACAGCCCCAGACTGGGCACAGACATGGATCACTGCCTCCTCCTCCTCCTCCCCAGGCTGCAGCCCCGACCTGAAGCTCTCCCCAGCCCCTGTCACCGAGTTCCCCCTGGCCAGGCAGGAGCAGGAGGGGTGCACACAAGGGAGAGGATAATTTCACTTTGTGCATCCCCAAACACCGGAAGGGATTAACAGAGGAAATCCCAGCTTCACCCAGGCACGTGTCTGGATATTCCCCTGGCAGCAAACACAAGTGGAAGGGATGGACACACACTCACATTTGTGCAGCAGCAGCTTCTCCAGGGAGTCCCCCCACTTGAGCGCTTCCTCGGGAGTGGGCCTGTGGAAAAAGGACGGCACGTTGGCAGAGCTCAGCAGCAAAAGCCGCTTTCCCTGCCTGCTAAACATTTCCAGTGGATTAAAAGGCAGGCTGTGAGCCCAGCACGGCTGTTCCCAGCTCCCAAATCAGCCTCCTGCTGAACGTTTCCAGAGGACAAAGCCCCGTGTGCCCGAGGAGCTGGCCCTGGCTCCCACCTTGCTGCTGGCACTGGCACAGCAGCTGCAGGCAGAGCTCCTGGGCAGCACCACAGCAGCTCTGCCAGAAGGAAACCGCTGCCTTTAGGCTGGCAGGAAGAAAATGCAACCCCAGGAGGTCTGTGCAGGCAGCTGCAGCACTTGGGGTGTCTGAGGAAGACTCGGAGAAGCTCCGGGTGATGCGGAGCTGTGGAAACGCCGGATTTCAGCTGCCCCGTTCAGGAGCAGGGAGGGCTGGTCTCCAGCTGCTGGAGCATCTCCAGAGTAAAGTGGTTTTTCAAACCATCCTCTGGCCAGTAAAAGTTCTGTAGACAGGCACTGAGAGAACGCTGCTCTCAGGTAAATTTCCAGCCCAAGCTGCTGCGGTGCCGCAGAGCAGGCAGGACCTCTCACCCTCCAGCAGGACGTTTTCAGCCAAAAAATATTTTAAATGCTCCTCCAGATACAAAAACTCTGCGCACAGCTTCCCCAAACGGGGGGAACAGAGCCTCCCTGGAGGTGAGGAGCTCCAGAGCACAGCTTGTCCCCAGATCCCCCCGTCCCCATCCCCACGCCGCCCTCTCAGCACCTACTTGAGGGATTTGAGCACTTTGTCCAGCTTGCCGGAGGGGTTGGCTCCGGGGGACTCGTTCCGCCGCCGAAAGATCCCCAGCCGGTTCTTCATGTCCTTGGCTCTACAGAGAAGAGCGAGCGTGAGCGGCCGGGCGAGGGGACCCCCAACCCAGCCCCTAACCCAGCCCCTAACCCAAAACCCAACCCGAAACCCAACCCGAAACCCAACCCGAAACCCAACCCGAAACCTACTCCTTCATGGTGTGCCGGCGCTGCAGGCTGCCCGTGTGCGGCCTCTGCACCGCCAGCAGCATCTCGGCGTGGAACTCCAGCGGCTGCGGCTTGGATGGGTCGCGGAAGAAGGGCATGGCTGGGGGACAGCGGGGACAGCGGGGACAGCGGGGACAGCCCGAGCAGCGGGGACAGCCCCAGCGCTCCCAGCCCGGCTCCAGCCGTGGCGAGCAGCTGGAAGTGGGCGGGCTCAGCGAGCTTTAAATGCGGCGTGGGGCGGCCGGGGAGCGGCGAGCGAGGGGAGGCTGTGCCAGCCCCGCCGCTCTTTGGGACGGCTCTGCCGTTGCTGGGGAAACTTGAGGAAAGGTGGAAAAATCAGCGCCGAGGCGGATAGTGGGGCCTTTCAAGAGACGGCGGGGAAAAATAATCGCGGCTTGGATTTACGAGGGCTATTTATAGAGCGCAGGCATCCCGGGAAGGCGGAGCGGGCTGGGGAGCGGGGAGGGGGCTGCCCTGGGTCCCCCCTGCCGGAGCACCCCCACACTCAAACCCCACCGTGTCCACCCGTCCGCGGTGCCAGCCGTGGGGACACGGCCGTGGGGACATTCCCGACGGAATTTCCGTGGGGACATCCCCAAAGGGGGCGGTCGGGATGGGCAGCGCAGGGCGCTGGGGCGAGGTCCCCCCGCTCCGGACAGACTGACGGACGGACACACGGATACGGGGCTGGCTGTTGCCCACAGGGAGATTCCAGGAACTCAGAGTTTTATGGATTTTTTGGGAAGCGCCAAAGTGGGAAAAGGAGCCCCCGGAGCCCCCCGGAGCCCCCCGGAGCCCCCCGGAGCCCCCGGCACGGGCAGGGCTGGGCGGGCCGTGCTGCCCCCGCGTGGCGATGTGCGGTCACTGCAGCCGGGCACGGCGGGGACACGGAACCAAAAACACCTCCCAAAAACCCAACAAGTGCAAAAAACACCTCCCAAAAACCCAACAAGTGCAAAAAAACACCTCCCAAAAACCCAACAAGGGCAAAAAACACCTCCCAAAAACCCAACAAGTGCAAAAAACACCTCCCAAAAACCCAACAAGTGCAAAAAACACCTCCCAAAAACCCAACACGGTACCAAAAACACCTCCCAAAAACCCAACAAGTGCAAAAAACACCTCCCAAAAACCCAACAAGTGCAAAAAAACACCTCCCAAAAACCCAACAAGGGCAAAAAACACCTCCCAAAAACCCAACAAGTGCAAAAAACACCTCCCAAAAACCCAACGCATACAGCAATGCCCTCTTAGCACTTGGACCTTGCTTCTCCCTTTTCTGGCGGTCTTGTCCCAATGACAGTGATCTGTCGCTCATTAAAAAGCATGTATAATGAATTCTGTCTTAATTACATTTCAGCTTCCATCTGTGTTTTTAATTTTTTCCACTTAAAATACCTCTCCTTGATCACATCATAAAGTGCACACAGACAGTCTTGCGCTGCCTGTGGATATAACGTATTTATCAAAACCTAAGAGCATCAGTCTTTTCTCAACACACATGGACTCTGAATCTGAAACTCCTTATCTGACAACATCTCATTAGGCAAGAGGCTTCAGTTTTCCCTTCTTGATCTTTCTGATTCTGCAAATTTAATGTTACAGACAGCAAGGATGCTCAGAGAAGCCGCCTCTGCCTGGCCAAGCCATGCCCAGGGACACGAGGGGGACAGGAGGGATTCAGGACAGGGATGCACCACCCCAGCCCAGGTGATGCTCTCCAGACCTACAGCTCTCTCCAGCCCCAGAAGGGTAAAACACAGCAACCACTGGGAAAAATAAAAGAGGTGCAACAAGCCCAGGGCTCAGCCCAATGGGCCACAGAATTATTGCAGAGGGCAATCGTTCCCCCCAATCCCTGGTGCTATTCATACCCTCATGGACACGGACAGTTCCACTGCCTTCACACCCCCTGATCCCAGCAGGACACGAGTCCCACCACTGCCAGGCACCTGCAAATGTGGGAAAAGCGGATCCAAACGCAGATCCTCACGCTCCAGGCACCATCTGCCTCCCATCACCGGCACCGCCGGCAGCCGGGGACGCACCGGCACAGAGGATGAGCCACCCCACACAGCCTGGAGCAACAAGCTCAGCAGTGTTCCCAGTTCCCAGGGCTGGCAGAGCACTGAGCACCCCTGGGTGGCTCACGTGGGTCACCTCCACAGCAAAGCCCTCAGCCCAAGGCCGGCTGGAACACACCAGGCAGGTGGTCCTGGCTCCTGCGTGGATTTTCCAGCTGGAACACACCAGGCAAACACCTCCTAAGGAAGTTCCCCAACTTCCACGTGCTGCTCCTCTTTGCACACCCTTGCAAAGGAGCAGCACCGACCCTGGGCATGCACAGCCCCCAGCTGCAGCCACACTGCACAATAAACGCCACAGCAAAAAATAATTCCATTTAAAAATTGCTGGTTTCACTCCATAAAGTGATCTGCCCCGGCACCCTAGCATGACCGCGAGGTCCAGCACCATCCCCCCGCACCGCTTCCAAACCATCCCCTGGACAGCGCATCCCGTTGCTCACAAGATGCCGGGTGTCCTACCTTTCCAGGTATTTTTCGGAGAAGTCCACCATGGCGTGGTGCATGGGGGCCGGCAGCGTGTGCCGGGAGAGCAGCGAGTGCGGACCCGCGGCCCCCGCCCCATAAATAGTCCCGGAGCCGGCGGGGACAGCCAATGGCGCTGCCCGGAGCTCCCCGGAGCATCCCCCGCCGGCTCAAGGTGAGCGCGGAGCCCGCTCCGCATCCGCCCCTGACCCCGCCAGCCCCGCTCCCCCGGCGCTCCACGGGCCCGGGGGGACGGCCCTGCTGCAAGGGCTTCGTTTTCATTTCCAGCGCCGGGGGTGGGGGGGAAATAATAAAAAGAGCTAAAAATAGGCGGCGGCGATGAGGCAGCGCGGGCCGACAGTGCCGCTCGCTGGCACAGCCGGCGGGGCCGGGCGGCTCCCGCACCCTGAGCCGCTCAAAGCACGTGTGGCTCCTCCGGCTGCCCGGCACACGCGGCGCAGGACACGGGACACACAGCCACGGGCACCCCCTGGCCCCGGCACCCGGCCGGATCCGCGTTCTGCAGGAGTTCGGTCCCGAGCATCCTCACTCGTGCACCTGCCCCGCCTCAGCTGCGGCTGTGCCTGAGGAGAGCGAAGGCCACGGCTGCCTTGTCCCTGCTTACACACACTCTTTGACACCCCAAAGCCTTACCGGGAGCAGCAGAGGGGATGCCAGGGTCCCTCGGGGGTCCCCGTGGTCCCTGCTCCCTGTGCCTTGAGGGCTGAGCCTGACCCATGATGGGAAACTCCCCATTCCATCTCCCCTTTCCATCTCTCCATTCCATCTCTCCATTCCATCTCCCCATTCCATCTCTCCATTCCATCTCCCCATTCCATCTCCCCATTCCATCTCCCCATTCCATCTCTCCATTCCATCTCCCCATTCCATCTCCCCTTTCCATCTCTCCATTCCATGTCCCCATCCCTCCTCCCGGCATGGAGCCGACGGGAAGGAGGCCCCCAGCTCAGATTTCACCACTTCCATGTCCTCTCCCTGAACCCAGACAAGCTGTTTTTCCCAAGAGCCGGTGTCTTCACCCTGCCCAGGCTCGGTGGAAGGGGGTGCAGTGCTCCAGCACACCCCACCACCCTTCCTGGAAATTCCATCTGAAGTGAGACCTCAGTTCATGGCTTTGCTGCTGGAAAAAGTCAGGGGGAAAGATGGGAATGCTGAGGGCTCCTGGTACCAGCAGGGCTCGGCTGAGGTGTCTGACCCCACAAACAGCCCTGGCACACCCTGCTGCTACCCCCCATGTGACACTTACAGGCTCTTGCTGCGTTTCTTGCGGGAGGTCTCGTCCCCTTCGTCACAGCTGCACTCAGGGTCTGCTCCACTCAGCTGGGGGGGAACAGAAGAAGTGGCTGTCACCATGCCAGGATGTGCCCACGGTGTCACTCTGTGTCACCAAGCAGCAGGACCAGCCTCCCCACGGCCCCCACACCACACAGCCCAGACCCACAGCACCCATAGGGCCCCTTCCTCATCGTGGCAATGACACAGGACAAGCTCCTGACACTGGAACCTCCTTCATCCTCTGCCACCTTCAGCCCGTGGTGTTCCTGGAGCATCGCAGGAGAGCCCATGGCCGGTGGCCCGGGTGCCCTCCAGGTGCTGACAGTGGTACCTCCTCCAGGGAGGACATTCACATCCCCACTGCTGCTCAAAGAGCCCAAAGAGCCCCCCAGAACCAGACTGGGCACTCAGAATCAATCAGGAGTTCCCAGCGGTCTCCAAGCAGGAGAAATCAGAACAGTTCACCTCTAATTGAATGATATCATTGTGGTTTACAAGTCCACTCTCTGAGCACCGCTCCAGGGCAGCCCGGACAAACCAAGGGGATCTGGGATGTGCCATGAGCTCAGGGCAGCACCAGCACAGCCTGTGAGCCACAAAGCCTGGCACCAGGCAGGGAGACCCTCGGGACCAGCACAGCTCGGGGGTTTAACATTCCATCCCTGAGCGCTGCAGATGCTCACGGCCATCCCCGCATCCCGCCCCGCATCCACCCGACGGCCGCCAGCTCATCCCGTGCTCCCGGGGCTGCCCGGAGCTTTCCAGGAGCATCACCCCGCGGCCGGGCCGTGGGAACCCTGCGCTCAGCCCCGCAGCCCGAGCTTTCGGACATTTCCTTCCATTCTGCGCCCGGCTTTCCGGAGTTTATCGGCCCCGAACAATGCGGCCCTCGCCGAGCGCCTTCCCCGGGCTGCCCGGGGCTTCCTGCCATTGTCCGGAGAGGCTCCGTGCTCGGGGACAAAAGGCAGCAGCAGCAGAGCTGTCCCGAGGAGTCCCAGCGCTCCCCACAAAGCCCGATAAAACAACCAGCGGCAAGGGGGGAACGGGGAGGCACACCGGGCACGATGGTGTTAAAAAGGGCTGTGGAATGAGCCCCTCTGAAACACTCCCAGATGGGAAAATAACCAAGAATTTGATGGATGTGATGGCGCTGGGTGCGAGTGCTGCCAGCGTGTGACAGCTCGGTGGGGGAATTCCATATGGGAATTGTGTCTCGGTGTCCCAAAAAGCTCGGAGGTTTCATTGAACTGTTCAAAGGCACAGAGAAGTAAAAGCACTTCCAGAGTGGAGGCAGGGGGGTGGCTCAGCCTGGCTTCCCTGGACGCTGCACACCCTCCCCAGGCAGGGAGAGGCAGGGAAAGGGGAACGGGGCAGTGATGGGAG
>NC_031785.1:9607970-9608206 GCF_001522545.3 Parus major | reverse complement strand
GGGGGAATGGGGGAATGGGAATGGGGGAATGGGAATGGGGCAGTGGGAATGGGGCAGTGGGAATGGGACACCAGAACAGTCCAACACAGGAGGAGTTCACCCAAAACATCCACCCAGCTGAGAGCTGGCAGTGCAGTGCAGCTCCCCGGGGCACAGAGGGGATCGGGGGTGCCCAGCAGGACACACAGCCCGGCCCGGGCAGCGCTGCAGGGCTGTGGGGCTGTGGGGATGCAGGG
>NC_031785.1:9571659-9607138 GCF_001522545.3 Parus major | reverse complement strand
GCTGCACACACAGCGGCACTGTGAGCTCTCCTTTAGGGCACTGCTCACAGCAGCACTAACAGGACGCTCTCAGCCGGTGCTGACGCTGTCACCGCCTCTCTCCCGCGTGTGACAGGCAGTGACACTGCCCCTGACACAGGGGTGGCTTTGCTTTATCGACAATAGGGCAGGTCTGAACCCCCCATCTGCTCCCACACACAATTGTCGGCATCGGTCTCCAGGAGAGTTTGGACTCCCTTGTGGACAGCAGCCCCATCCCAGCAGTCTGGAACCCCGGGAAAGGCTCTCAGCAGCTGGTCAGGGACTCTGAGCACAAAAATTCCTCCAAGAAACAGCACCAGAGTGACTTTTCAAGCAGCGTGGCGGGAAGAGGGTTAACCTAGCGTGGGTTTAACCCCAGGGTCTGCAGCAGCCTCTCCTGCCAAGGAGCCCACTGCTCTGGAGCAGAATGTGGCTCTGTGTGAGGTGTCCCAAGCAGCAGGACCTGAGCTGGGAGCACAGCCCTGAGCCATGGGCTGTGGTGCTGTGCCGAGCACCAGAGCCCCCAGCAACACCCAGAGCTGAGGCAGGGATGGAGCTGCTGGGGCAGAGCAGGGTGTGGGGCCAGGGGCCACTCTCAGCACCCTGCCAATGTCACCTGGGGAGAATGGGAACAGCAGAGCTTCCCATGAAAGATCTCTGCACTGGCACCTCGTTCATGCATCGCTGAACCAGGGTCAGCTCTGCTCTGGGGGCTCAGGGAGCACTGCCCACTGCTCTGGGCAGCACCCCCGGGTGCTGAGCTCCTTCCAGAGCCGGCTGCCAGGGGCAGGGACCCCCGGGTGCTGAGCTCCTCCCAGAGCTGGCTGCCAGGGGCAGGGACCCTCCTGACTGCTCACAAGGCAGCGTGGCCATGGTCACAGCGACAGGAGCCAGGTGCCAGGACACCTCCACCCCAGGAGCTCCCCCAGCAGCCGTGGCTCTCGTACCTTCCTGTGGCCCGAGAAGAGCAGCGTGAGCTGGTGGATGGAGCCGCCGTTCTTGACCAGCTCCTTCTTGAGGGTCCTGGGGGAGGGCAGTGCCCAGTGTGCGGCGGTGCCCTGGCTGTCGGGGCAGTGGAGGGTGCTGTCCGAGGTGAAGCAGTGGCCCTTGGCCTCCTGCAGGAGGCTGCCCTCGCTGTGGGTGCGGCGCCGCAGGGACCCCTGCACGCTCAGGGTGTAGCCGGGCTGCCCGCCCGATGTCTCGATCATGCTGCTGCGCTTCAGCTCGTTCCTGTCCAGGTACTGCTCGTCGCTGTCCTCCTCCTCGTCCTCCTCATCCTCATCTTCCTCCTCATCCTCCTCGTCGTCCTCGCCGTCCGTGGCGCTGCCAGCCGTGCCCGCCCCGCTCTGGCTGAAGGTGCTGTCGAGCCGCAGCTCGGGGATGACAAAGGCTGGCAGGGAGCTGGGCTGCTCCTCTCCCTTTGTGGTGGCCACCGGCTGCTTTTCCACCAGGAGAGGAGCCTGGGTGGTCCCCAGAGCGTCCCAGGGCTCGGCCAGAGCCGCTGCCTTGGCAGCCGGAGGGGCATCACCCGCTGCTGCCTTCCCATCCTCCGAGTGCATCTGCCCCGGCTTCTCGGCGTCCGTCTCCAGCATCTGCCAGGGGAGAAGATAAAGGATGAAAGCAGAAACACCCCAAATCTCTCTGGCCACCTTCCTGAGGAGCCTTTCACCCCCTCACAGCCCACCTCCAGGGCTGGCAGCGATATGAACAAGGCTAACAGTGCTCTGCTGGGGTGGGATGGCAGCGTCCCCACGTCCCCAGGTGGTGCCAAGCACCCATTGCTCTGTCAGCACCCAGTCCTGCTCCTGAGACCTGCAACACCAGGTTCTCCGGGCTGGCAGGAGTGGGATGGTGGCGCTCGGCTCCCCCCTCCAGCACCGGGGGCTTTTGAGCGATGCCGGGGTGCGGGCTGGGCTCCGGCCGCAGGGGCAGAGCCGGATCGGGATCCTCACCCCCGGGAGCTGCTGCCCTGCAGGGATTTTCCCCGAGGGCTGCAGAGAAACCCAGCGGCTGCTCCAGCAGCTCCTCCTGCATCGCGTTATCAAATGCCAAAGGGAAGCGCCGGGCTCTGCCCATCCCTGCCTGGATTGCCCCGGCTCAGCCCGAGGCTCTGGGCAAGTCCTACAAAACCACAGCCGCTCCTGCCAGCCCCTGTCGGCGTTTTAAGCCTTTGGGGCTGGTTTTTCCAGGTTTCTTTGCAGCTGGGGAAGGCCTGAGCAAGCTCTGCCCTTTCAAAGGGAAAAGCCCAAGGGAAGAAATCTCCAAGGTTGTTTCTGTGAGCAGGGGGAGCCTGCGATGACCCCTCCCCTGCCAGAGCCGGGTCCTGTGTGATTTTCCTGAGCCAAAGGGGCAAAACCAGCCCAGCAGGGAAAAAAATACCAAAAGAGAGAAAACAATCCTCTCTTTAGGAAGCAATTCCCTCCTACACAGATCCTGGGGCAGGGGCTATTCCACAGGACCAGCCCCAGCTAACAGGTCACCCAGAACTTGGGCTGGAGCCCACATGTGTCCAGCTGTGCCTTCCTGGTTTATCACACCCAAAGGGTGTAAAAAAGAGAGCACCAGCTCTGTCCCAGCCAGCCTGGCTCACCCCAGCAGCAATTCAGCATCACCTGAACTCCCCCAGTGAGCCTGAAGACAAAAATTCAGAGAGCACAACATTCCTGGTCCCTTCATGCCATCGCCCCATTCATGAAACAGCTGGATTTGGTGTCAGGCACAAAGCAAATGCTCCTTTCACCCCATCCTTGGGGCTGTTCCACTCTCCCCACACAGCAATTCTGTGTAAGAAGGGAACGTTCCCAGCCCTGCCAGGCCAGGCTGCCATTTGCACCAGTCTGTGCCTCAATGATGCTGCTGATGTTTTATTTGTCTTACAATCACTGTCATCATTATCTCATGAAATAATTAGAGGAAAAACCCACATAGCCCTTGAGTCACTCCCCACAAAGCCCTCCCCCAGCACTGCCTATCTGCCCAGTCCTGCTCACATCTGATAAGGGCCTAGAAGGAAATGAACAGGCTTCTTTAAAATGAGAGACATTTGGGGATTAAATTAAATCCTTGCACTAATTCAATCAGAGCCTCTGCTGCGCTTCTCTGGCGTGGAGGGGATGAGCAGCAGCCTCACCATGAGCGAGGGTCGGCTCCATCTGGGGCTGAGAGCATCACCAGGGCTGTGAAATCCTGTCTGCACAGGGCTGGGCTCTGCTCAGCATCACCTGGGGTGGGGAGAGACAGCAGGAGAGGCAGCAATGCCATCACTGCCAGCCCACAGACCTGCTCCTGCCTGGAGGCACCGGGGACCTCATCAGCACAAAGCCAAGGTCACCTTGCTGACACGAGACCTCAGGGATGGGGATGTGACCAGGCTTCAGAGACTCACAGGATGGTTTGGTTGTAAAGCCCATCTTATCCCACCCCCTTCCAGCTCTCCTGAAGCACCTTTGGGCCCTGGAAAGGGCTCTGAGCTCTCCCTGGAGCCTTTGAGCAGCTTTTCCAGTACCTGAGGGGGGCTGACACCTTCCCACCACTTCATGTGGCCGAGGGGCTGCTGGAGGAGGCAGCAGTGGAGGCAGTGCTGGGCTGAGGGAGGTGCTGTCCTTCCACCTCACAGCCTCACCCAAAACCCCCCAGCAGCTCAGGAGCCAACATCTGCATCTCTCCATTCTCAATGCCTTGGTCTCGCTGCTCTGGGTGTTCCTGACCTCCACCTGCAGATCTCCCTTTTTTTCACTGTCTGCATCTTCCCCTGCA
Organism: Parus major; assembly: GCF_001522545.3. NCBI lineage: Eukaryota > Metazoa > Chordata > Aves > Passeriformes > Paridae > Parus > Parus major. The sequence continues at coordinate 9,603,361 of NC_031785.1, read as the reverse complement.
CTCGACAAATTGTTTTTGCCATTCCCAGCATCTGGGATTCCCTGTCTGCAGCCAGGCAGGTCGAGGGGCTGAGGGGATTTACTCCATCCTCCCTGGAGGATTTCACACCTCACTCTTCCAGTTTCTATCTCAGACTGAGAGACCAAGGCAGCATTTCCTGAGAAGAGGAAGAGAAAGCAGAAGCAAGAGCTCCAAAGCCCAGGATGGCTCTCTGGGGTCATTTTAGGGAAGGAGGATGATAGGTCTGAAACCAGAGCAACAGCAAGAGAGTTCTTAAGAATTATTTCCTCACTGAATAAATACCAACACACTCCAAAGAAAAAACCAACATTGCCCTGCCTGCACCAGCATCCTCCAACCTCGCACCTGTTATCCACTCCCTGGCTTCTCTTTGCCTTCAAGGATCACTCACTACCTCAAAAATTAAGTTTTATTTCAATTTTTTTAATTTTATTGAAATAAAGACAGTGCAGAAGGACTGCAAACCCCTCTGCTCCTTGGTCTGTACCTTGAGCAGGTTTTTCTGAGTTGCTGCTCACATCCAGGACTGTTCCAGATCAGCAGAGAAAATTTCAATGAGTGTCAGTACAACCCCGACTTCTCCAGCATTTCTTTAAATAATGTGAGCCACAGCTGGGAAAGCCCCAGCCATGGACACAGCAGAGCTGAGAGCTGAAGCCTGCCCTGCCCTTGCCCTGGTGCTGCCAGCTCTCCCACTGTGCCAGCACATGTGGCATTCCCTGGAATCCCCAGCAAGGGGAGATCAGGGATTTTTTTAATTTTTTTTTTTTTTTGAGGCTCTCAGCTTCTCATTTCAAAGCCTCTGCTCCTCTCAGTCATGGAGCCACTGTGGTTCAAGGAATGCCTGGCCACAGGGACATTTAACTGAGCCTTTCCTGGCTCCTGATGGGGATGTTCAGGTTTTCTCTCTCTTTTGTGGTGATGCTGAGGAAGAGGAGGCAAAACAGAGCTGAGAGAGCTGCCCTGCACCCAGGTACCTCCTCAGCCAAAACCAGGGGCTGGGAAAAGCAGGGAAGTCCCTTCAGGCTGTTGGACATCAATGTGAGCAGGAGGGTCAGGGATGTGCTGGTCCAGCTGTGGAAGAACCAATCTTGTGGCTGTCCCTGGCCATGGCAGCTCCATCCTCCGTGTGTCCCACAGGGAACATCTCTGGCCACTGCTGCCCTTCCAAGGACCTCTGCTCTGAGATGCCTCACCTGCCCCCAAAGGCATTTAACCCCATGGGAATGAGACCAATTTTCTCTGCAGGGTTATTGTGGGAGATGCAGACAGCAGAGGGTTCCTTGAGCTGGAGGCAGCACCCACCCCACATCAACTGGATTGCAGGAAAAGAGCACCTACATCATCCAGGGAAACATCAGCCTTTCCTAAGCAGGCTTTTCCTGAAGCAGAAGGAAAGTATTGGACAATTTCAGTTCTTAGCATGGGACAAAACTGTGCCCAGATCCACCAGATCAGAACCTTCTATCTGTGAAACACTGTTCAGCTCCTCAGGATTTAAAAAGTGACAACTAAGAACCAAGGAATCTTCAGAGGGAACAGCATCTAATGCAGAGCACGGGGCTGAGGGGAAGAAAGCAAAGCCAGAAATGCAAAGCAGGAAAACCAAAACCTGAGAAAATCTTCACAAAGTCATTGTGAAAGTGCTCACGAGGATCATTCCCCGAGCTCTGCTCCTCACCCTCTGCGAGGACAGCCAGAGCCCAGGGCTCGCTGCACAGCCACCCTCTCCCTGCTTCATTACTGCACAATGAATAATTGATCCCGAGCAATTAGTGCGACAGCAAAAGCACCGAACAGCAGGGCCAGCAGTGCCCGGGGCAGGGCGGTGAGGGTGGAGGCACAGATGGGAAATGGGGGGAGATGTTTGTCCCGCCCTAAAACCCTGGCCGTGGGCTGCCTCAGAGCCCTGGCAGGAGAATCTCTCCTGGAGGGAGGAAACACGGGAGGATCCCATGGTCCCTGCACAAATCCCATTCCCCATCCCTGCGTTCCCAGCGCTCTCCCAGCCCCAGCCCTGCGCCGCTCCCGGAGCTCAGCGGGAAGCGGAGCCGGCGTTTAGCCGAGGGCAGCAGCGAGGAGCCGGGCTGCAGGCTCAGCTGGCACCCGCTGAAGGTGTCAGCACCTGCTGAAGGTGCCAGCTGCCCTCCCCACGCTGCCACCAGGGACCCGACCCCGCCGCAGCCCCGCGCTGCCAGCCCCGAGCCGCAGCCGCCGCTCCCAGCTCCGGATCCCAACCCATCCCCGACCCCGTGCCCTCCATCCCCAGACAGACTCCGAGCATGCCACGGCTGCAATACCGAGCTGAACCTGCCGGATGGTCCCCAGTGCCGGTCCAGGGACGGTATAAAAAAGGCTGCGATAGTCCTGGAGCTGAAAATCCGCATTGTGGGCACATTGCGATGCTGATCCCACAGCGAGAGGCAGCAGGTGCCGACGGCACAGCCCAAATTTGAGAGGGAACCTCAGAACATCCCGGCACTACAGATGCTCCTTTGCTCCTCCTGGATGCACCTTCCCAACCCTCAATCCCCGGAGGCGGATGGGCTGTGCAGGAGGCGCAGGATCCCAGGAGAGCGCAGGGAGCACAGCAGGTGCCTTGGATCGCCAGGGACATCAGCGCTCCTGTGCCGCTCCCTCCGCCTGTGCCCGGCCCTGGGGCTGCAATCTCTGTTTGTAAAACCTACCAAAATCGGGCTCTCAGCTGCATCCCCCGGGCAGAGCGAGCGCGGTCCCCGGCGGCCCCGCCATGTGCCCGCGGCTGCGGCGGGCGCGGCGCTCCGGCTCTGCCCCTGCCGTAATTAATGTCCGTGTCAAGCGGCGCCTGAAACCGCCCCAGCCTCTTCCACACGCGGCTCCCTCGTGCCCCCCGTGCTATTTCTGGCTCTGGCGGCTGTCCCTGGAGGGGCTGTTACCCGCTGACAGCCGCTGTGCCCCAAGGAAAGGCCGTGCATCACCACCCTGCGCTCCCTTCTCCTGCCCCGTCCTGCCCCCGGGCGACACCGAGCGCGGACATCCCGGTGCTTCCCGCTTGAGGAAATCCTGCTGCAAGCTCGCTGTTCGTGGGGGGTTTTCCCCAAAACCGTTTTCTGTGTCAAAGTGACTGCTCTGAAGCGGGGAATGCTCTGCCCTTTGCATCTCAACGCCTGTGAGCAGCTTGACCCTAATGGGCAGGGACAGGGAGAATAAACAGGCAGGATGGTGGATGGTGTCTATCCAGGGAACAGCCACTCGTGACCATCTGCCCCTCCTCTTCTCCTGCAAGGCCAGGGCCCTCTCGTGACACCCCCACACACACCAGACAGGGGACCTGACTGCCTTGGCCGGGCATTTCTCCTCCTGGGATTGCACTTCACTGACCGAGACAGACAAGTTGCTCCTGCTCTCGCTGGACACAGAGCTCAGCTCCACCTTGTCACCATGGACAGCAGTGACACGGCACAGCCACCCCCCAGCTGGGCTCACTGCTGTCCTGCCTGCACTGCTGAAGGGAGCTGGGGCTGCTGGGGGTTGTGTTTGTTCCCTCTCTGAGGCCACCTGGCTGGCTGCAGCTCTGTGGGACACAGGATGTCACCACACTGGGGGTACCTGGATGTTTCTGAGACTTAGAGCAGCCCCAGCCTGAGGGTCCCTGGCCCCTCACAGTGAGGAATGACCCAGCCACCACCCCAGCCTGCCCACACCCACTGCTCTGTGCCCATTGTGATGGGGACACAGCTCCTGAGCCGGGCTCCAGCGGCTGCCTGCAGCCTCATCAGCGCAGGGTGAGTGCTGGAGCTGTGAGATGATGTCTGGGTCATAAATATATATCCCTGGCAGTAAAAATCCAGAGTGGTGGGAAAGAGGGAGGAAGGAGCAGATCCTGTCCCTGCCATTCAGCCCTCAGCCCCTTTCCCTTCAGTGCTGCTCAGGAATCTCTGCAGCACTATGGGCAGAGACAGAGCTCTGTCCCCTGGGCAGGACGAGGGAGGTGACAACCAGAGCCTGGTGCATTCAGCCACTGCAGATCCACTGGAAGGACTCATCCCAACACCACTTACACAGGACCACGAGGCTGGTGCTGGAAGCTGTTCCTGCTGCCAGCAGAGATCATTGGAAGGAAAGATCCACCGAGAGGAGAGGACCTGGCAGGGTAGCTCTGCTGTGACTGCCAGAGCCACACACAGGAGAAAGGAATCCCAAATGATCCCAAACCCAACGCTGGTGGCTCCAAAGCCACGCACAGCCCTCCCTGCAGGGGTCTGGAGGCCTTGCCCTGCTGCTGCATCAGGAAGGTGCTCGTTCCAGGGCAGGACACCAATCCTTGTGGAGGGCCAGGGTGCCACGGGGGCAGGGTGAAGCTGTGCCTACCAGTCCCACACCACTCTGGACATCACCACCCAAAGCCCCCTGGAATTTGAGCAGATCCTTTGACTCTGCAGAGATATCAGGGTTTGGGTAACTTCTGCAGAGAGTTAATTGACTCCAGAGGCTGCCCAGAAACACGCTCACAGTCCCCTGCCACGCTCAGAGGGAAGAGAAGGAGCAGCCACCCGAGGCAGGAGGTGTTTGGGCACAGAAGAGCAGGGCTCCAGCCTGGCAGGCTGCAACAAAGCCCTTCCAGCACCTTCATTAAATCACAGCAGCGCTGGCTCCGAGCACTCAGTCTGTGCCTCTGACCACCCTGTACAAATGATCTCACACTGCTCAACCCCCCCGGCTGCCGGCGCCGCTCCTGCCGGCACTTTCCCTCTTACCAGCCCTTCTGGGGATCGGCCAGGAACAGCTCTCCAGGGTTTAAAACTGCCTCTGGCCATGATGGAAATGTTGGCAGCTGCTCATGCCCAGCTCCAACCCCGAGTCTTCCTGCTGGGGTGGGGATGTGGGGCTGAGGGGATGTGGGGCTGAGGGGATGTGGGGCTGAGGGGATGTGGGGCTGAGGGGATGTGGGGCTGAGGGGATGTGGGGCTGAGGGGATGCAGGGCTGAGCTCTGTCCTGACTCAGAGAGGACTAACATCTCTGCTCCCACAAATCCATGGAGCCTTTGGCTGTCCTGAGTAGTGAGTTTTCCCAGTCCAGGGCAAGAGCCGGGCTGTGCTCCCTGGTGTGGAACAGTGGCACGAGACTTTGTTTTGGTTTTGTGACACGTCCTGCCAGCTGATGCTTTAACCCTCATTGGGGCAGAATCACCCTCAGGGTTTCTCCCCTGTTTGAGCCCCCTGACAGCACAATTGTGTGCTCAGAGGGCAGGTTCAGGTTGGCCCTCCAGGTGCTGCTGTGATGTGCTCAGCCCTGCGCAGCCTCTCGTGAAGATCCAGGTTTCCTGGCACAGACAGGGCAGCATCTTCCCAGCCCAAAGGCCAAAAACAAAATTAGAAGGTACAAAATCCTCCCCTCCCTCCCCATCGAGGAGCTGATGATGCTCTGAGCAAACTGCTGTGAGTGAAGCAGCCGCTCAGAGAGCCAGGGAGGAACGGGGCTGTGCACAGCCTCACCCCAGCGCTGGTGCCTGTGCAAGGTGTACCCCCGGTGTGAGGAGAAGGGAGCTGGGGCAGGGGGTGCCAAGGAGCAGGGACTGTGGAGGGACATCCTGGGATGCTCGGGATGAGGAAGAGGAGGCTGGGGATGGGACAGGAGAGGGGTGACCCACACCGCAGGTGCCCGGCGGAGCTGGGCTGTCCCCGCAGCCCTCCCACCCCACCGGCCCCGCTTCCAATCAGCCCCATCACACACCGCTTTCACCGACAGCTCGTTTACTCGCACTCTGTAAATAAGTGAGAGAACCAGCCCTGCCCTTCCTGAGCAGAGGGACGGCCAGGAAGGGGCCGGCCGGTCCCACCGCCCGCTCCTTCCCAGCACCGGAGCCAGCGCTGCCGGGAAGGGCCGGGGTCATCCACGCCTGCTCCCAGCCAGGCTCGGGAAAGTGCTGAGCATCCACCACCTCCCTCGGGAAACAAGGGGAGCACCCGTCCTGGACTCCCAAAGTCCACGCCACCGAGTGTCCGTAATTATTTAGCTTAAGGATAATCTGCATCTTTCAGATACAGCCAGCCATCATCTCCGAGGTAATCTCAGGTCACGGAGCCAGAAGGGAAGAGTAATCAGCCGTTCTGAGTGTGGAAGACACAAAGAAACAAGCAGTGAGAATCAGTCGGTGGCAGCAGGTCTGTTACACACAGGGGGCTGTGCTGTGGAGCTTTTCCCTGGCAGCCAAAGCAGCTGGAGCAGCTCCAGCCCCTGTGCCTTGTCCTGCCCCTGCTCTGCTTTGGCCTCTCTTCAGCCAGGCTGAATTACCCCGAGCTGCTGCAGCAATGTCAGGGCAGCCCAGCACTGATGGTCAGCACCCGAGCTGGGTTTAACTCAGTTAATGCACAAAGCTGCTCCTCTATAATCACATTGCCACGGCTGTGGTTCCTGGCAGCCCCAGCCAACCTCCAGGCTCCACACAGCCCCGCTGGGAAAGGTTTGCTGCCAAGCTGGCTCACCCTGGGGATGTTTTACAGGGGTTTGCTCAGCACAGGACATGGAGCAGCATCCCCCAGAACACCTGGACACAAGGGTGAGAGGGGTGAGGATCTGTAGATGGAGAAAATACCCACAGAGGAATTCCTGGGAGCTGCTTTGCAGTTCAGGGAAGTTCAGCCAAGTCTCACAGTGGCAGCAGAGCCCCATTTGCACCACATCTCCCGGACACTGGGGACAGAGAGCTGGACCACAACAGCAGCCACACCATCCCCAGAGCTCCTCCTGCACTGACTGAGGCAGGAAAAGCCCACTGGGAGCAGGGCTGGACTATCACAGCTGCATCCCTCATGGATTTCTCTTCCTCCATCTCCAGAAGCAGATGCTGCATTTGCTCCAGTCCCCCAGAAATCAACAGCTTTGCTCCCAAACCAGCTCTGACAGCAGCAGTGCCAAGGCAGCCCCTGCAGGGCTCCTGGCCTGACACCATCCTCCCTGGGGACACCGCCACAGGCACTGCCAGAGGCAGGGACAGCTCTGCAGAGGTGTCCCTGAGCCACAGGGACCTTCCTGCCCTTAGTGCTGCCCTACCCAGGCAGAGCTCAGGGGGACCCTGAAAACAGGAGGTATCACCCCAAAGCCCAAAATCCGCCTGATCTCTGCACAGTTTGAAGGTTGCCACTGGTGGCAGCCCTGGGGGCTCCTGAGGAGCTGCTCTGTTCTCATTGTTCCTTTTCCTGGCTCCAGCACTGGCACCTGGCACCGCTCTGCTGGCACCCAGGCTGTGCTGGCCCTTCCTTCCCACCCCACATCCCCTTGGCCAGACTGTGGCCACAGCAAAACAAGCTGCCTCTAGCTGAGCTGGAGTAGTTTTGAAGGCTTTGCAAATCAGATTCATGGCCAGGCTGATATTTCCAGCTTAATTTGTCTGTTCACAGAGCACAGACACTGGGATTTTTCCCTAAATAGCCCTAGTATCAAATGACTGGTAAGCCAAGCTAATGCATCAGTTCTCCCTTACCAGAAGCTGCTGATTTTCCTAGCTCTTGCCTCCCACTGCTCTGGCATCCCCAGAGAGCTCTGTCCTGACAAACCAGCCTGAACACAGCCCCAGCTGCAGCTCTGCCAGGTCAGGCTCCTGCCCAGCCCTGTGTGCCCACCCTGCCCCAGGCACCCTCCTCTGTCCCCTTGGGAGCTCCTTCCCCACCTGCTCCTTCTTGCATTTCACACCAGGTTTGCTTTAAAATTGCATCCTGGGCATTTTACACCTTGTTGGGATGGGCATGGTGCTATAAACTCAATTTAAAATGCTTGGTAGTGGCTGTCATGCTCCTTTTCTCCCTCCTCCCACACCCCACCAGTGGGACTTCCATTAGCTTTGGCAAGCCAAGAAAACCTCCTTTGTCACAGGTTTGGATGGTTCTCCACAGCACCCAAAGAGATTTTGGCTACTGAGGCACAGAAAAGCCTTTGAAAGAGGTGTGATCTCTTCTGGAGTACTTTTTCACCTGCCCAGTGGCCGGGCTCCTTCCACAGCTCAGGGAGCAGATGCCCCAGGGCTTTGCTCTGAGCCACAACCACGAACAGTCTGGGCTGGGGAGGGCAAACAGCACCACCCCCTGAAAGCCCAGCCAGCCCAGAGTTCCTGTCACGATGGAGTGATGCCACCAAGATGTCCCTTTGTAGGACCCGGTGGAGATGCTCAGATTGGAAACGTCCCTGCAGAGCCTCACCCTGGATGCTCCCCAGCCTGTGGCAGGATTCAGCTGAGCACAGAGCCACATCAGCAGCCCCATGCCATGGATTCCAGCAGGGTCCCCGTGGCTGGGGACGGGGTTGTGCCACCGAGATGCACCACAGGACAGCAGGAGCGGCCGAGCGCCGTCACCTCCGAGAATCAGCTGCCCGGGGCTGTTTGCAGAGTGAGAGCTTTGGTTGGTAACCAGGTTCTCAGGCTTTGTGTGCTGCTGTTGCTATTTTAGTCTGCCTGAAATGTGCAGGAAAGGGAACCTGGAGGCTCTGTCTCCCGCGGAGATGTTTGTGCTGACCCAGTTTGGGAGGCTGCAGAGCCACGGCCGCGTCTCCCTGCTCCAGGACCGGGCAGCGCCGGCTCCGGCTGTGCCACAGCTCCAAGGACACCTGTCCTGGAACCAGGCACCCACACAGGGACTGAGACATGGGCCAGGAGCTGCCCCAGCACCCTGCACCAGCCAAGGGAGGGATTCCAGGGGTTTTACCCCCAAAATCCCCATCTGCAGCAGTTAGAGCTCTTCAGACACTCAGCACTGGGTTTTCTCTTCTCCCAGAGCAGCGTCACTCACCAACAACCCAAACCCAGTCCCTGGGACACAAGATGTCCCAGCAGAGACTGCCACTGTCCCAGAGAGCTGCGTGGGGCAGCCCCAGCCCCAGGGGAGGTGGATGAGGGTGTTCATTACAGCCCCACAGAGCCCAGAGCCCTGCACACACACAAACCTCTGCCAGAGCTGCTGAGACAGCGCTCCCAGGCCAGGCTGGAGCTGCTCAGTGTGGGAAAAGTGCCGGGGCTGCCTCGCTGGACATGAAAAACAGCACTCCCCAAATGACCCCTCTGTGCTTTGGGGACACCTGTGGGGTCAGGATCAAACACCTGAGCCCACCCAAGGGCACAGAAGGGGCAAATCTCTGTCCCACTGCTCCCATTTCATCAGCACCCAGAGGACACAGCTCGAAGCTCTCCCTCTGCTCCCAGCCCTGCCCCAGAGGTGAGCTCTCAGAGCAGACTGGCCACGGGGTTGCAGAGCCTCAGCTGTCCAAACATCCAGACAGAGATGCTGGGAGGTGTCAGCCCAGCCTGCCTCAGCTCCAGCCAGCGGAAGCAAATGCAGCCTCTGATCCCCAGGCAGGGCAGGAAGCTGCAGACACAGCAGTGCCTGAATACAAACTCACTCCTCACCTGGCAAACAAACAGCCTCCTGCACAGGCAGGAGCATCACTGAGCAAAGCCCCACATTCCGTGCTCCGGGCAGGAATTCCCAGCTCCCGCGCCTCTCTCTTACCTTGCTCTCCGTAGGAGCCGCTGCCGGATGCTGCTGCTTGGTGATGTTCTCAGCCAGACACCAGCAGATCCTCTTCTTCTGCTCCTGGGAGTAAGCCTCCAAACTTAATAAGCACTCCGACTTCTGACGTAAAGGAAGCAGGGAGAAGGTCATTAGCTGTGTGTCGCAGGCCCTGCCTGGGTTTGCAAACTCCTTGCTCCCCACACACCACGGCACACCAGGGGAGAGCTCACACCTGTGGCCTGCACCAGGAGAGGAAAAGAGACTGGAAATCAGCTCCTGCAGAGCCAGGGAGAGGGCTGCAGGGGAGCTGACTGTGCAGCAGGGGCAGAGCACATCAGTCCTGCACCCTGTGCCACTGCAGGGGAAACCGAGGGTGGAAATTGCTCTTTGCCATATGCAAACATTAGTGAGGCACCAGAGCATGAACTGGTGAGAACAGGAGCCTTTGGGCTGGCTGGGGCTGGGAGGAAGAGTTCAGGGAAGCTCCAGAGCAGCCTTCCCATCCTGCTCCTCACTTAACACACACCAGGATGAATTTGGGATAAAACTCCAGAGCAGCCTCCCCGTCCTGCTCCTCACTTAACACACACCAGGATGGACCTGGGGATGAAGCTCCAGCTCTGGTCCCACACTGTTAGCAACATGCAGCAAGGAAGGAATTCAGAGAAATGATGGGAAGTCATCCCAGCTGAGCCCACCTCCTCTTGTGCCCTTCCCTGCACACATCTTCTGTTGTCTTGGACAGGTTTTCTTTGGGCCAAACCTCACTCACTTAAGGAACTTTCTGACCAAGTTCTCTCAGCAGCTGTCCCCCAGCACATCAGCTGCTTCTCTCTCATGCTGAAAATTAAGCACTAACTTCTGCTGTCTGCTGGGATTTTGCACCTTTCACTTTATAAAGGGTCCAGAAATGCCCAAGGTTGGATCATCTCCTTATGTGGCCAGATAGGAAGAGAAAAAAATTAAAAAATAGAAGCACAACTTTAGGACAGACTGCAAAGAAAGGAAAAAGAGTCGTTCACTAAGGGCCATAAAAAAACCCTTTTCTTTTCCCCTAGAATTTCCTTCCAGAAGGGCAGGTCCCCAATAGTTGTTTTTTCCCAGAAAGGTCAGAGAGAACCTGCAGCTTTGTGACCCCAGAGACATAACACAGCCAGAAGGGGAAATGCTCTTTAGTCACACAATTTAAATCACTGTTTGCATTGGATGGGAATTCATTCATGCTTCATCCAAAATCCTCTAAAGTGGTAAATAAACCCAGCTCCCACATCACCTCCTGGGAAAGAGGGCTCTGGTTCAGTCCTTTGCCCCTTTGAGACTTCCATGAAAGACAAAGTTTGAGCTTTCTTATGCCTGAACATCCCCACTCTTATTCCTACAGGCTGAACACTGAAAATTCCTTCTCAGGCTTCCTGAGCACAGTCAGAGTGAACAGAGGTTTGGGATTCAGGGACAGGAGGTGGCAGGGCTCCCCCTTGTCCCCAGATCCTGGGTGGCAGTGATGCTCTGAGCATCCCTGGAGTGTCACAGTGAGTTTTTCCCATCCTGGATGTCCCAGTCCCCCCAGTCCCACACCAGCAGGTCACCAGGCTGGACCCCTGTGCCACCACTCATCCCTGGGAAGTCATTCCCACTTTCAGAGGAGAGGATGAGTGCCCATTTGCTGGGATGGAATCCAGGCTGGCGTTTCCCTGCCCCACACTTTGGTGAGAAGAGAACAGAGCAAGACCTCAGCCCCAGCTGTGAGGAGCCCACCCTGGTGCTGTGGCTGCTGTACATTCCCAGCCCTGCCAGGCTCCTGTGATTCCCCTGGAGCGAGGCTTAAAGCAATTCCAAGGACATCTCACATTCCCTGGCTGTGACAGACACAGAGCTCACCTAGCCCTGCCCTGAGCCCCTCTCTGATTCAATTACAGCCCATCTCCTTGATTGGATTTAGCACACAGCGATGCTCAGCTCCCACTGAGATGGGAGCAAAGTTTCCCTCTGCTCCCTCCTGCTCCCCTCAGCTGCTGCAGCTCCCTGACCTCGGCCCCCCAGCAATTCCAGAGCCAGGAGAGCAGATTTCCCTCTGCTGCAGAGCTCAGGGAAAGGGATCCACACACCCCAGGTGTGCCCCAGGTATTGTGGGCAAGGCTGAGGGAATTTTATCCCATGAACAGCCAAAATTGCATTTATCCAACATGTACATATTTAATTATCACTTTGTTCCTCCACAGTGACATTTAACCTCTCCCAAGTACATTCCTCAAGGAAAGAGCTCTGGTTTTCCCTCTTCCATCAACCTTCTCTCCCAAAAACTTTCACCTGGATTGGGGAAAGCCACAGGGGCACCCACAGCTGCCTCCAAAGCCAGGCAGAGTTCTCTGGGGTGCAGCCAGATGAAGGGCTGGGTGTTAGCTGAGATAAAATCGTGGCACATGTCCCTGGTCCCTGCTGGGCACGGAGCTGCTGCAGGGGGAGGCTGGGGAAGGGGCACAGGGAGCTGGGAACGGCCTCCCCGTTATTGTTTTCCTTCAGGGAGGCTGCTGCTGGGCCTGCCAATATTTACAGAGAGAAAACAGGGTTTAATCTCACACTGCTGGGAAAGGAGGATGCAGATGGCGTGAAGGGGGAGTTTGCCACCAGATAAAGGCAGCGACTGAAGCGGCTGCCAGGGCCTTTCTGCCTGCCTTCCCCCCAGGGACAAACACGTTATTGTGGGTGCTCAGGAGCCCCTGGTGAGCCCACAGCTCCACTGTGGCCCCCACACTGCCCAAGGGAGGGCAGGAAAACACAGCAGGTACATCAGAGAATGAGCCAAGCTAGCCAACAGCAGCCCCAGACAGGCCCTGCTCCAAGCAAGGATTACCTGCAGGAAAATGCTCCAAGGGAGCTCCCCCAAGCTGTCCCAGCCCCACGGCAGCCAGGTGAGAGATCTGGGCATGCAGAGCTCCTGACAACCCCAGCAGACAGCACACAAGGAGGGCCTGGGGCTCTGTAACCCATAAATCACGAGAGGAGCTCCCAGAGAATGAGAGCATCACAGGAGGAGCCCCCAGACCCTCCACACCCTGCAGACACCCCCTGTGTGCAGGGCCCTGTGCTGGGGCTCTGTGTGACACTGCAAAGCTGAGAAAGCTCAGGAATAAGGAGCCAGATGAGTCTGACACCTCTGGTGCCCTGAGCTCAGTGCCCAGCAGAGCCCAGGGCTGTTCTCTCACTGCTGGCTGTGCGAGGGACACGTTCCCAGGCTGGGAGGGGGGGTCATGTCACACAATCCCAGACTGGTTTGGGGTGGAAGGGACCTTAAACTCATCCAGCCCAACTCCTGCCATGGCAGGGACACCTGCCACTGTCCCAGGCTGCTCCAGTCCTCATCCAGCCTGGCCTTGGGCATTTCCAGGGATCCAGGGGCAGCCCCAGGGCCATCTCCTCCCACAGATGCAGGGCTCTGCTCCTTGCCCAGGCTCCTCTCTGCACTGGGATGATGGCAGGGTGGTTTGGGGACAGGGCTCCAGCCCAGCCCAGCCCTGCCAGCCCCTGGCCTCCAGCACTCCGGGTGTTGGGCCATGGCCAAGGCCAGCAGAGATCCCAGAGGGGAAGTACCTCGGAAACTGCTCCAGACTACAATGGCTCCAAATCACAGAGAAACCTTCCCAAGGAGAAACAGCCAGCCCTGGGAATATCCTGTGCACAAAACACGGGCAGCTGCTGCCTGCTGACTTCATGCACCCCAACAAGGGCTGCTGAGAAAGTTCTGTTGGCTCCTGTGCTGGGGGCAGTGGGGGGACCACAGCTCTTCCTGTGCTTCTGGTGATGCCCATAAAACAAACCCTGGCAGTAAAACAGGAGCCCTGACAGAGCTGGGGTGCCAGGGGTGCTGCAGGAGAGGATGTGCATGGAGATAACACTGGCAGGACACAGCAATCTCTGCATGGCTCTGCTGTGGGTCGTGTTTTTGGGAGCACTGATGATGGCACGGCCTGGGGGATGCCCAGAGGGTGTGGATGCCACATCCCTGGAAGTGTCCAAGGCCAGGCTGGACAGGAGCCCGAGGAGCCTGACCTAGGGAGTGACATCCTGGCCATGGCAGGGGTGGAACAAGGTGAGTCCCTTCCAACCCAAACCATTCTGTTATCCTGTTAAATCTCCAGGAGGAAAATCAGCCTGAAGAACCTTTTCCACCTGCTGTGGAGCAGCCAGGGGGGACACAGGGCTGTTTCCCCAGGCCAGACAGTTGTCCTGAAGTGGCTCATCAGGTAAAAGCCTTCACAAGAACCCCTGAGAGGAGCCAGGCACGGAGCTCCTGCTGCAAACACCACTCTGGCAGAGAGAGCAGGGCCAGCACTGCAAACATCCTTTCCTCTCAGGGAAAACAGCCCTGAGTGGCCCCAGCAACACCAAGCTCACTCACCCAGGGCCAGCACAGCTGCCCTGTGCCCAGGCTCTGGCTGATGCCAGCCTGAGGCTCCTGCTACTGGTGTCACTCGACATCTGAGCCAGGGAAAGCCCTGGGCAGAGCAGGCACAGCTCAGAACCTGTCTGCACTGCCCAGCAGCCTGGCCACCAACTCCAGAGCCACTGCCATGGCTGCTCCAGCTCCAGGGACATCCAGGAGACAGCCTGGACAGGGGGACATTTCTGCAGCTGGAATTTGGGATGCTGGGTTGGGCAGTTCCAGAGCACCCTCAGCACCTGGGGCAATGTGCACGTGGTTTGTGTCACTGCATCCTCCAGAGGGGCTTTTCCAAAGGCTGGCATTGCTCTAACGTTGTCTCACTGCACCTGCAGCTTGGGCTGCTCAGCAGCACCCAGAGAAATGCAGGGGCTGGTGGCCTTTGGAGGGAGGAAAATGGAAAGCTCAGTTCAGGAAGGAGTTAAGGTGACATGGCAGAGGGACTGAGTGTCCAGCTCTCACGTGAGCTGGGTGACTCAAGGCTTGGGGAACCTCTCTGGCATCCCAGCAATGAGCCACGGAGGAAACAGAGGAAATGTCAGAGAGCAGGAAAGGATTTTTCATCTGGTAACATCTCCTGGCCAGCAGCAGCAGAATGGCTGGAGCCAAGGGAGTCCCCCCTTCCACTGAGCAGGACTGGCAAGGGAGCAGGGAAGGCAGAGGTGCACAATTCTGTCCTCTCAGAACACTCATACCACAAAACTGGGGAGAGCCAGGAGTGTGCAGACTGTCTCTACCTCAAGTCCTTGGATGGATCCCAGCCCTTGCAGCCTTGCCTGCAGTGCCTTCTCCTCCACAGCCCAGGGGATCCTTCCCCCTGTGCCCAGCAGACAAATCACAGCCACAAACCTGACAATCTCTTGTCCTATTGTGAATGAGAGGAAACTGAGAAACAATTCCAACAGAGCACACAGCCCATTTCCCAGACAAAGGCTCATCTCCACTCCCTTCTCACTAAAGAAATTCCCCTCAGTTGTTCACTTGGTCACGTAGGTTTGCTGTCACCCCCTGCCCAGCCCCTTTGCCCTCTTCCCTATCACCAAAACATCTGCCCAAGTGCCCTCTAGGTCTGCCAAAACAGTGCCCAAAATGCTCCTTGCAAACTGTCCTGATGACGTTTCCAGAACAGCTCCAAAATTACCCAGGAGTATAAAATCTGCCATGTCCCAGAGTGTCCCTGAGACTTGGCCCCTGTGCCATCAGTAAATTGCTTTTCCCAGCACTCAGATTTGCTGTTTGGAACAGCAGAACCTGGGCTCTCCCTGTCTCCTCCCTTTGGGACAATGCCACATCCCAAAGGGCATTCAATGAGCAGCGCTGATCCCAGCAGGAGCAGAGAACTCTTTGGGAAAGGAACACTCCTGTGGAATAATCTGGGACAGGGATAGGGAGAAGCACATCACCCAGGCCACAGCATTGCTGCAATCCATTTGTCCAAAGCATTCCCTTGGCAGCAGCTGAGGGTGGCAGCAGGAGCAGGGGCCACAGGGACCCTCTGGTGCAGGGATGTGTCCACACAGAACCAGAGCAGCTGTGGCTGCCCCATCCCTGCAAGGCCCTGCTCTGGTGCTGGCATCCCTGGCCATGGTGGGACAAGATGATCTTTAAACCTTCCAACCCAACCCAGTCTGGGATTCTCTGATGGGGCAAGGTGGGGACATTTCTCTGGCATTTGTCCAGAGGCTCTCCCGTGCATGTCCAAGGCAAAGCCAGCTCAGGCACAGATTCACAGCATCAATTTGCTCAGCTCTGGATGAGTGCTCACCACAGCAGCACAAGGAGCTGCTGCTGGAAGGATTTTCTGTTGGAGAAGTTTCCCAAGACAAACTCTGGTGTCTGCAGAGAAAAACTTCCAGGGAAAAAAAAAAAAGATCAAATTTGCCATTTGCTTTTCAAAGGAAAAACTTACTGAGCTGTTTGGTTTTAAGTCGATTTGGTCTGAATATGTTGGGTTTGAATCAAACACTTGTAACAATGCATTAAACCCCTGACCTGCAGTTTCCTGTCAGCAGGATATTTCCAGAGCAGGGAAGGGTGTGAATTCAGCACACTCACAGCTCCACATGGCTCCCTGTGAGGCTGCCCATTCCCAGCAGACAGAAAACCCTTCCTTCTGACAGCTCTTACACATCCCACGAGGTGTGTGTGGCCTGCAGGGAATGGTGTGGGATGGGGAAAATGCAGACAAACTCCCACAAATCCCAAATCCTGTGGGGTGCAGAAATGTGGGTCCACACTGAATCCCAGAATCTGGTTTGGGTTAGAAGGAACCTTAAAGCTCATCCCATTCCACCCCCTGCCATGGCAGGGACACCTTCCACCATCCCAAGCTGCTCCAAGCCCTGTCCAACACTTGTTCACTGCCAGGGATGGGGCAGCCACAGCTTCCCTGGGCTCCCTGCACCTATTGCAGTGCTCAAATCTGCCAGAAACTGTCACAGACAGTTCAAACTGTGCTCTTTGAAAGAACAGAGGAGACAAGGAAGGAGCAGGAGGGCAGGAACAAGAGAGGATGAGGATTCTGCAGTGAGTCGTGCCCTGGCCCAGCTCCAGCCACTCAAGGTGAACAACTTCCATGCTGAGCATTTGCACCCGACTTTCACAATGGTTCTTTATTCCAATGTTTGCCTTTCTCCTCTGTGCCCTGGGGAGCTTTCCCAGACCCACCTTTCCACCTCGGAAAATACAAGGACTTTACACAGTAAAGTCACTGGAAAAGGGAAAAAACCCACAGCTTTCAATGATCAGGGAGGTGCAGTGTGAACCAATTTTGCAGAGTCCTTTACTTGACAAAAGGGACTGAGCCAATGTCTGGGTGACCCCAAACCTGGTTACAGCACTCAGCTACATGTGGGTTCAGAGCTGTGATTCTGTCTTTCAGACTGAGCTTCCTTATTTTATTTGAGGGCTCCAAACCTGGATGTTTGAAGACAAGAAAAGCAAGGTGCCTAAAAATAATGACAAAACATTTGGCAAAGAAATCTGCCCCCAGGGGAAAGAATCCTAAGAGAAAATAAAACTGAAATGTCTCAAGGAAGATCCACAGGGAGAAGGAGAAAAGAAACTTGTCCTAGTGCTGCCCAAGCTCCTTTTAGCAGATTCTTATTCATATATTCTACAGCCATTACTTTTCTTTTCCAGGCTTCTGGCAAATTCATTTAAAGGGAAGTTAAAATCAGCTTTTTCAGTGCTCCTTGCCCCAGAAGAAAGGATCAGAGCTGTCAGTACCTGTGCAGCTCTCACTGGAAAGCTAAAGTGGAAAACAGCACCACTCACCTCTGCCAGGTAAAGGATGCAGAACTTGCGATCTTCTGAACCTGCAGAGAAGAAAAACCAGGATCAGAGCGAAGCTGCAGCTGCATCTCTGCAAGTGGAGCCACTGGCAGGGGAACTGGCTGAGAGACAGCACTGAATGGATGTTTGTTGTTGTCCCCAGTACCAGGCTGTGACCTGGGTGATGTATGTGGCATCTGCTGGGGCTGGGCACAGGCAGGATCCTGGGCTTCCTTCTCTTCCTGATGTGCTGTGGTGGGGCCTGGCTTGGCTTCCAGAGTGATGTGAGCTGTGCCTGTGTCATCAACAAGCCCTGGGTGCTCCCCAGCATCCCAAGAAAGGACAAAATGCCCTTAAATCCCCTCTTGGCCCTTGAGCACCCTGGAGCTGCACAGTACAGCAGGCTGGGATGTCAAGGCCAGTGACACAGCACATGAGAAGCCCTTGTTTGCAGGATCCCAGCTGGGGATGGGGTTCCCAGCGTGGGGGGGATAAAGGAATCTCCTCTCTGTCCCAAAGCTGAGCACACCACCCCAGAGGATCCCTGAGCCTGGAAATTCCCACAGTGTGTGGTGAGGAAGCCAGCCCTGTGTCACTGGAACCTTGGCTGGCGTGGTGCTCATCAGCCTGCTGCTGCTGCTGCCTTGTAAAGCAGGAAGAGAGAGCATTGTGAAGCAGATCAGACTGATTTGCTTTCGCACAGAGCAGCAAGCGGCAGGAACAGGAAACAGCACAATGGCCCTGAGCGCACCGGAGATGTCTCAATTGTTGGAGGCAGCCACACGCCTGTTCCTATTCATGTGCCATTCAGTCACTCAGGAGAGCAGCAGCAAACCCCTGCCAAAAGGGACAGACATCTTCTTGCTCTCTCCCCCCGCCTCTGGAGCAGGAGGGCTGGAGCTGCAGCTGTGCTGGGTCAGTGCTGGGGACTCCATCCCCTCTGGACAGCCTCAGGAACCTATTCCAGACATGATCCAACTTATTATGGCAACAAGGAAATAAAGTGGCAGAAAACCGCTGACAAATGCACGGTGCCTGAGGTGAGGAGGCACAACCCTGTGCTGCTGCAGACAGGGCTGGGTGTGCAGAGCCAGGAGCAGCACCAGGGAAGATGATTTCTCCAAGCAGGTGAAAGGAGCAGAGCTATTCCCCAGCCTTTGGCAGCACACACACGTGGTCCAGCTGACCAAAAGCATTTTAACAAGGAACAATTTCTTTTGTCCCTTTCTTAGAAATAAGCAGTGCTGAGAACACACTTGACAAAAGGGAGGCTTCAATGGCTTTTCTCAATGGGTCGTGGCTGTGGTGCCCCATCTCCCTCCCTTGTGTTTCTGCTGCCACCAAATAGGTCAGGGAATTCATCTGGAAACAGAAACGTTGCTGGAAATGGGAAATAACAACTGGCAGGCAGCTGTGGTCACCAGCACTGAGGCTCAGAACAACGTGGGGCACGTGGAGAGACACAGTCCGTCCACAGAGCTCATGGCTCAGCTGGAAAAAGTCATGGGAAGCAGAAAAATTCACCCAGAAAAGGATCCCTTTGGAGAAACAGCCCAGATCTGGATTCTTTCCTCTTGGTCAGGGCCACAGGACTGCCTAAAGACATCAGCTCACCACTTCCAGAGTAATTTGGGTTGGAAGGGGCCTCTCTGGTGGGCTCCGGAGTCCAATCCCCTGATGGAAGCCCAGACCAGGGCACTCAGGAGTCCTGAATGCCTCCAGGCATGGAGATCCCACAACCTCTCTGGGCAACTCAGTATCTGACCAACCTCAAAGTTTTTCCTTCTATCTCATCCCCCCCCATGGGGTCCCAGGGCTGGGCTGGATGAGGAGCTGTGGCACAGTCAGGTAACTGCACATAAAACAATCCCTTACCCAAAAAACAACCACACCACACAAGGAACAAGGTGAAACTGGGCCCAGGGCCAAGAAGTGGCTCCACCGTAGCAAATAGGATGTGGCAGAGCAATTCCCTCATTCCTCTTTAGAGCATGAGGAGATAAAGGGAGTCTTTAGTACAGCCTGAAATAACCAATTTCAAGTCACCCTGCCCTAGAAGCCCTCTCTGAGCTCTCAGCTGGACATGAGAGGTGGCAGCCAAGGTGCAGAGTGAGGGCAAGGTCCCCAGCCCTGCTCTGAGGGGTGAGCAGGGGATGGATGTGAGCAACAGGGAAACCGTGGGCGGCTGAAGAGAGAAGTAGCAAAGCAAAGCAGCAAAGTAAAGGTCATCAGAGCTTGGCCAGCCACCCTTGGAGCCAATCTCTGAACTCCCTGGAGGCGCCACAGAGGAAACCTCAAGCCTTCAGTTCCCTTTCCCAGCCCCGGGCAGTCCCTGCTGTCACAGCGTGACCCCAGCCAGGGGAACAGACCCAGGGAATGGCAGCCCAAATCCTGAGACGTGCACCCAAAAAGGCTGGAAAGGGTCTGAGTGCTCCTGAGGTGTCCCAGGAGATGGAGCTCGCAGGTTAGTGCAGGGATGATGCTGGCCCTGCACCCCAGCAAGGATGGCATTGGACAGCAGGCTGCTCTCCTGCTGCTGGCCAGAAACCTTTGCAGCCAGGAAACCCCAAAATGCCTCCAACTGCTGCTGCAGACACTCACCCTCCTGGAGCTTGACACTCTGCAGGTACAGAGGGTTCCTCAGCACATTGCAGCGCCCGGGCTCGTCCTCCTTGGTGAAGAGCAGCAGGTCAGAGTAGACAAAGAGAGTCACCTGCAAGCACAGGAGCAGCAAAGGAGAAGCTGTAGGGAGTTCATCTCTTGGCACTGAGAAATGTCCTGGAAATGTCCTCTGCCCTGGGGAGAGGCAGCAGCCTCGCCAGGGAGCCCAGACAGCCCTTCCCAAGGGGCTCTGGATGGGGCTCCCCTCCCTCAGCCGCTTCCTGAGGCTTGTGGAGTCCTGTGACAGGAGGGATGAACCTGCCCCACACAAACACACCCTCTCTGCTCCCTCCTGCCGCTTCCCCTCACACCACTCACAAATCACAGCAGGAGGAGGGAATAAATTGCCCACTAATCCCAGCAGGCTGCAGAAGTTGCAGCCTGAAAGCAAATCTGGTCACTCTGATCACCCTCAGGGAGGAGCTTCTCGCTGTTCTCAGTGAGAAAGTTTGGTTTTCACAAGAGCAGGACATGCAGAGAGCAGGGGACAAACCTGACACCCCAAACAAGGAAACACTGGCCTGATTGTCTGCTCAGAGCTCCAGCACTGCCTCCAGTGTCCCAGGGGCTGGGAGCTCCTCCAGAGCAGTGGGAAAAGCCTTGCCTAAGGTCCCCAGTCCAATTGCTTCAGATTAATGGGACCTTGAAAATAAGAATGAGTTTCTCCACTGCACTGGACCCAGAAACCTCCCAGGGATGAGAAGTTTGGTGCCACAGCTGAGGTGTGAGCCTCCAGGAGCTGGGGCACACAGAAAGCCTCAAAGATCACAGAATCCTGGAATCACAGAATCCCCAGAGCAGGAGGGACCCCCAGGATCAGCCAGCCCTGCCCAGACCCCCCAACATCCCACCCTGGGCATCCCTGGAGCTCTGGCAGCCTCGGGGCCGTGCCCATTCCCTGGGGAGCCTGGGCAGTGCCAGCAGCCTCTGGGGGAAGAACCTTGCCCTGATCTGCAGCCTGAGCCTGGCCTGGCCCAGCTCCAGCCGTTCCCTGTCCCTGTCCCTGTCCCTGTCCCTGTCCCTGTCCCTGTCCCTGTCCCTGTCCCAGAGATGCCAGGGTGCAGCTGCAATGTGACAGTGGCACAGGGGGTGCCAGACCTGCTCAGGGCCTTGGGGTGCCCCCCAAAACCTCCCACAGCAAAGGGAAAGCTTTGCAACACTGAGCCACAGCAAGAAAGGGTTTGTGGCCTTTTAGCACAGCTTTTGCAGAAGGAGGCAACACCCAGAGTCCCAGAGGGGTGGAGGGAGCACAGAGAGGTGACTCTGCTCCCACAGGGACCAGGTCCCAGCTGCCAGCACAGCTTGTGTCCGTGGCTGATGGACACGTCCTGAGGAGGACAAGCTGGGTAACAGCTCAGGACAAGCACAGTTATCACACACTGGGGAGTCTCACATCAGGGAACAGCATCTGGCTCCTAATCCAAAACCAAGCCCTTTGCCACAAGATTTCTCCTCACAGTGCAAGTTCATTTTTGTGGGATCCTCAGTAAGTACAAAGCTGCTGGTGGAGCTTTAATTGACAATGAAACCAGGGAGGGGCTCTTCTTCTCTGTGTTATTTGGAAAATCCCTTCCTCTGCTGTCAACACTCTGCTGGCACAGTGCCCACATCCACTCTCTTCATTCCTTCTGATCTTGTTGGTAATACAAGGAGTAACCAGATAGAAACTGCACTACAACCTTCACCCCAAGCCCACCTTGTGCCTAAATGTAACTTTTCTGGGGTGTGTCTGGTGCCATCTCAGTTCCCTCAACCCCAAAGAAGAGATGCTGAAGGGATTTTGGGAATAGAAACCCAAAGTGAAGGAGATAAAAGCACGATCAGATAACAGTCACACAGAAATGGAGGAAAGAAAACCTGTGGAAGTTTAAAGGGTACAAAAAGATTGGGAGCAGGAGGAAAATCACTTCAAAACCAAGCAGGTTTCAGTAGGAAATGGAAGTGGAATTACACAACTAAGTATTTACAGGTAGCTTTGAGCTTTTCCAGGAAGATGGGGCAGATTGTTTTTTGGGATGTAGAAGGTAAAAGCACATCCACTGTGGGCTCTGTAAGAGTATTTCTATCAGATGCTGCTTCCAGGGGTGACCCCAGGGCAGCAGAGATGAGGGGACACCGGAGGAGAAACGTGGAGCTGCCATCACACACTGACAGGCTGTGACCTGTCTGTAACAGCCCTTGGCAAACAGATCTGCCCTGAAAAATCACAGGGCTCACAAAAGCCAAGCGCAAACAAACAACAAACACAACCTCTGGGCTCACCCAGGCAAGTCACACAACTCACCAGAGCCCCTCCTTGGAGGCTCAAAGTAGCTTTGGGTATTTACCAGAAGTAATTTCATACCCCAAAGTCAGAAATACAGAAAACAGAAATGTCAGGAAACAGGAATGTCAGGACAGAAGGACTCTCTGAAGACAGAGATGAGCACCCTGGAGTGACTGAGGTCCCATGCACCTTTTAGGGGGGTGTGAACAGATTTTACAGGGGGGAAATGTTGTTCACAGAGGCTGACCCTGATGTCTCCACGCTGCTCATCTGGGTGTGCTCTGCACCACGGCAAAGCCTCCTCTGCTGAGGGACCTGACTGGCAAAGCACTGTCCCAGGAGAAGGGACACGTTTAAAGAGTTTCCTGAGGGCAATCAGGAGAAGCTGGAAGGCCAGAGGGAATGGGCTGCCCAAGAGGGGACAGCCCTGGGGCCTGGGCAGGAGGGAGCCAACATCACACCTGGGAAAGAAAAATGGGGCAACAAAATCACTATGAAAAGGTGCCCAGAAATGCAGCCTTGAAGAGAGAAAGAGGAGAAAGCCTCCTGCTCTGCAGAGAAGATGATAAAGCCAGCCAAGCCCATCCATCAGGACTTCAGAAGGCCCATCCTGACCTGCAGACCCTGCCAGGGCGGAGAGAGGAGGGATGAGAAGGGCACGAGCGTGGCCCACACTGAGCAGACACCCCAGAGCTTTGGGAGGCCTCCAGGTCCACTGGAGATGGGTGGACAAGGCCAAAGGCCACGCTGGACACCTCGTGTGCCTTCTCCCGCTGGCTCCTCTGGCACTCCACGGCCTGGAGGGATTTCAGGAGCCCATAAAAGCGGGAATTGCAGCAAAGTCTAGACAGGATGTGATTAAAGCCTGAATAAGGATTGCCCCAGAGGTAAGGTCAGGGAAAGGACAGACCCTGGCAAGCCTCCAGAGAGATAGGTTGAGTCCTTCAGGAGATGGGAGAGAGTTTGCTCAGGGACAAGGATGCAGTGCATGATGTGGAAACTGCCACAGGGAAAAGATTCTTTTGGGAAAAAAAGAAAGGAGCAGGACCTCCAGCTCCAGCCCCTGAACCCAGGCCCTCCTCTCTCGAGCTTCTCAGGCAAAGCAGGTTAAGAACACACAGAGAACAGTCCTGCAAAGCACAGGAGCCCAGCTTGAGAGAGGCTGTGTGGGATGAGCAGTGGGAAAACAGAAACCCCATGGAGCAAGGAGGAAAGGACTGATGGGACTAAAGAGAGTCTCTGTCAGAGAGGGAGAGAGCTCAAGAGCAGCAAAGAGAGGAGTCAGAGCCCTCCTGCCCCAGGGAAGCTCTGCTGTGTCCAGGCTGTTTTAGCTCCTGCTGGCTCCAGAGTTCAGTTCTCTCCTCACAGCCCTGCTCTGCTGGACAGGAGATCCTGGCACTCCAGAGAGACCTGCAGGGCTTCCTTGGAGCTCCACAAAGCCTTCCATGGCTGTGACACACACTCAGGCATGGAGAGCCCTTCCCAAGGGCCACAGGTGACATTGGCACTGCCACTGTCACTGCCAGCACGGGCTCAGCACCGCGGGGTGTTTCCCTTCACCACCTCTGGTTTCTCAGCCCACTGACTCAGCTCCTCCTGCCCTGCCCCTGTGCCAGCTCACCCAGACACCACAGCCCCAGGGCAGCAGCATTCCCAAACACTGCCTCACAGCCCTGGCCAGCATCCTGCCCTTTCCTGCCACCAGCTCCAACTGGGAAATCTCTCCCAGCTCCAGGCTCATCCCAAGAGCCTCCTAAGCATCGTTTCCCTGAGACATTTTCCTCCTGACCCTGTGCACAGTGGGGCCTCTGCTCTTCACAGCAGACCCCACCAGGCTGCAAACAGCATTAGTTAGCCATAAATATTCCACATTTGGCAAATATCTGAGTGTGAGCTGGAGGCAGGTACCTCCAACCCAGCCAGGAGGAGCTCCCTGATTTCAGCTGTACCCCCAAGCCATCCAGCACAGCTCCCAAACACTTTTACCCCTTTCATTCCTGGTCTTCCTTCAGAAGACCCTGAGCAGCACAGGACAGCGGGACAGACAGGCAAAGGGGTTTAGTTACAAGTTACTGCCACATTCTCTAATCAATCATGGAATTTTGCATGTACTTTGAGGTATTTTCTTATACTTTTTGGCAGAAAAAAAAAAAAGGGATTCAAGTCAAAGGAAGGGATGAATTCCATAATGAAAACCAGAAAGAGAGGAGTCACTTAGCACAACCCTCTACTGGTTTGTACTGGCCAGTGATGGGAAGTGGCTCTGGGCTCCTGCTATTGGCCACCCAGAAACTAAAACGAGTCAAGTAGAACTTCCTCTACAGATCTGTGAAGGTGACACATTGTTCACTGCAGCTGAATTCAAGCCCAAATTACTCTGTGAGATCCTCTGAAACTGGTTAGCAGAGCATGAGTGGGCTCTGCCTCCCAAATCCCAAGGCTTTGCAGACCTCACAGTTGGATGCAAGGGAAGCCAGCAGCAAATGTAATCAACACATCCAAGCTCTGCCAGTTTGGATGGTGAAAGTTGTCTCATCCACAGGGTGCCAAAGTCCTGTTGTGTCCCCAGATTCCCAACAGCTCTCTAATAACATGCAGAAAAGCTGAAGTAAAAAGAATGAGAGGAATTTGGACAGGACACGTGAGCTCTTTAAGGAACTGAAATTCTGAAAACATCTGTAGCAAGTTCTCTGGTTCTAGTTCTAGGCTGTGGGTTCTCCTTCCCTGGAGATGCTGCAAAGCCATATGGGCACAATCCAGAGTGACTTCAGGGCATCCTGAACAAGGGGATGGGACTGGGTGACTTCCAGTGGCACTTTTCATCCTGAACCATTCTGTCATTCTGTCTTCTCTAACCTAGCACAAAACATCCTTAAACCCCCTCCCCCTGAGTCTGCTGGGCTGTCACTGATGTGAATTTTCCACCTGCAGTTTCCTCTCTGTGAGCCCAAAGGCAACAGGAACAACAGCTGATTTCTAGCACAGTAGAGTTTTGTTATTCGTCCCACCATAAACTGACCAGAAATCTTTGCAAGTATCACAGCAATATAATTACTGCACAATGGAACATCTCCCTTCTCAATGTAAAGAAGTGACCCTTCCAGCCCCTTCTCAAAGTCCCCTCCAGGGCCTGAAGGGGCTCCAGGAGAGCTGGAGAGGGACTGGGGACAAGGGATGGAGGGACAGGACCCAGGGAATGGCTCCCAGTGCCAGAGGGCAGGGCCAGATGGGATATTGGGCAGGGATTGTTCCCTGGCAGGGTGGGCAGGCCCTGGCACAGGGTGCCCAGAGCAGCTGGGGCTGCCCCTGGATCCCTGGCAGTGCCCAAGGCCAGGCTGGATGGGTTTGGATCACCCTGGGACAGTGGGAGGTGTCCCTGCCATGGCTGGGGTGGCACGGGATGGGTTTAAGGTCCCTTCCCACCCAAAGCATGGTGATTCTGTCATTCAATCCTCTATGTAAGACAGCAGAAGAGCAGGTTTGGAGAGCTCAGCCAAGGTGGAAGAGTTTTACCTGTGTAGTCCTGTTCCTGCTCTCGTGAAGGAGCAGCTCCTCTGACAGCAGCAGAGTCCGGGCTGGGTTGCAAAGATCCAGGGGCTAAATTTGGATGGGAAAAAAATAATAAAATAAAACAAAAGAAACAGTCACACCTTCCAGTGGTGGTGTGGTTTGTGAGATACACTTTCCACCCACCAAAGCCACTTTGTCGTCACTTTGAGCTGTAACTCACTGGGGGAGAAGCCACCCCGCACTGTGCTCAGGACACAAAGTCTGCAGTCCAGTCAGAGGAGCAAACAAAGCCTTGCACTCACACCCACATCAGCCCCAGCTCTGAAAAGACAAGCAGCCCTTGCCTCTGGTGTCAGCAGGAAGCACAACCACGCTGCTGGCACGGCAGGTTCCACGTCCCCCAGGCACCAATATTTGTCCCTGCTGCTGTGCATCACTCCCAGAGCAACTTCTGAGAATTCCTGTCCTTCCCATGCCACACCCAGCTCCCCAGTCAGTGCTGGAGAATGAAAGGTTCACGTGGCCTAAGAGCAGAACAAACCCTGCAGCAGCAGCCTGGGATCACCCCTGGGAGCAGCACGGTGGGAACAGGAGGGGATCTGCACAGTGCAAAGAGAAACAGCAGCTCCTGCAGTGGCAGACTCCCAGCTGAACTCCAAGTTTTGGGAATAAGGAGGCAGAAAGTGCCAGAGGTGTTCCTACCAAAGGCCACCCATGCTGAGCCCAGGCAGGTGAACACAAGCTGAGGGCTCACCCAGGTGTCTGCAGGGAGGAGGGAGGTGATCAAACACCTTCCCCAGCTCCAGCCCAGCCCACACTGGCCTCAGGCAGCCCATGGCTCAGCCTGGAGTGACAGAGAACGTGGACCATGCTTTCAGCCCAGAGCAAGTGGCCAGGCTGAGCTGAGGTGACAATGCCACTGCCATGGCAGGACAAAGGGCTCCCCATGGGCTCAGAAAGGAAAGGATTCATCAGCAACGTCCTAAAATATGAGGAGCAGATGAGATTTTTGGGGTTCTGGCCATTTGAAGGACAAAGTGAAGGACACAGAGGGAGTTAGAACTACTACCACCGAATTCAGGGCTGTTTTCTTAAAACATGGAACTGCAGAGGCTGAACATTCCCTGTCAAGACATTGCTGCTCTGAATCCTTGTCCTCTGCTCTGGAGCCAGGCTGGGACAGCTGGGGGAGAAGAGAAGGCTCCAGGAAAGCTCAGAGCCCCTTCCAGGGCCTGAAGGGGCTCCAGGAGAGCTGGAGAGGGACTGGGGACAAGGGATGGAGGGACAGGAGCCAGGGAATGGCTCCCAGTGCCAGAGGACAGGGCTGGATGGGATATTGGGATATTGGAATATTGGGATATTGGGATATTGGGATATTGGGATATTGGGATATTGGGATATTGGGATATTGGGATATTGGGATATTGGGATATTGGGCAGGAATTGCTCCCTGGCAGGGTGGGGACAGCACAGGTTGCCCAAATTTTAGTGTGGCCACCAGCTAAAGTAAAACCCCTTTGACTGCACACACTGACAGCACAAAGAGCCTCAAGCAGAACCACACTGATCTACAATTCCAAAGTTAGCTCTGAAGGCCAAAAGCTGGGACAACTCCTCCTGACCCAAGCAAGTACCAAGGGCCAGATTTGAAAGCTGTAAAGGAGAAAAAAAACCCAACATAGAATTGCTTGGGCAGGACACAATTCCCTTTGAGACAGCCCCAGCACTGTGCCAAGCACAGCCAGCTCCAGAGGAGAGCTGAGGACACCAGGGATCCTGGTGGGAAGGAGATCCTTGCGTGGCCCCAGCCATGATCACATCCCAGCCCCCCCAGCTGCACAGACCTGCACAAAGATGGGGAACACCAGCACTTTGGGAGCCAGGGTCACGTAGGTGCCGTAGGAATGGGGGATGTGAGGCCTCACTATGGTGCAGTTCTGGTAGTTCCCATGGCTCTTCATGGTCTGCACAGTCTTCATCAGCCTGGATTTCCTCCCAGAGCCCGTGTGGGATTTCCCTTTACAGCCATTCCCTGCGTGGACAGAGGAGGCAGGAGGAAACACAGAATGAGGAGGGAGCTCCAGCTCTGCCCACTCCAGCTCAGTCCTTCTTTCCCAGGCTGGAGGAGGGATTGGAAATCCTGGGGAATTGCTGGAGCCCAGAGAACTGCCCAGGTGTCCCAGGGATTCATGAAATAACAGCAGTGATTCCATTTTTTCTAACAGGAAACAAGATGCCCCTGGGTGGTTTTGCTCCAGAGCCACTTGCTCGGTGCTGCCAGGACTTCAGTGGGTGCCAGCAGCAGCACAGACACGGCTGGGAAGGTTCAAACAGGACCCCAGGGAGGCCACAGCAAGCTCTGCTTCAGGCCAGCACATCCCACCAGGTGCTCTGCCCTCTGCTCTGCCCTCCTGAGAGCACCTGCAGGGCTCTGTCCCACTCCAGGGCCCAGCACAGGCAGGACCTGGAGCTGCTGGAGAGATCCAGAGGAGACACCAAGATGCTCCCAGGGCTGGAGCCCCTCTGGAGCCAGGCTGGGAGAGCTGGGGGGGCTCACCTGGGGAGGAGAAGCTCCAGGGAGAGCTCAGAGCCCCCGCCAGGCCCTAAAGGGGCTCCAGGAGAGCTGGAGAGGGACTTCAACATTTTTATCCACACAAATCCTGCCTGCTCTGGATTCTGGGTGTGGAAGTTGGCAGAGTGCAGGAATGTCACGACATGGGGCAGTGGGTTAATCACAGATCTCAGGAGACACCAAGAGTGGAGGTGTCAGAGAAGGAGGCAGAAGTTACAAAAGCACATTCATGGCTGGGATCAATCCCTGCTGCTGCCAGAGATGGTTTTTCAGACATTGGGTGTATTTATAAAGGATGACCTCACTGTTCATGAGGCTGGCATCACATCATCCTCTGTTTTTCAGCATTACATTCTGGGGCTGGGAAAGGTCCCAGCAGCCTGACTGCTTTCCAGTCTGCCCCTTTTCCCTGAAGACAGTTACCCTGACTCAAAGGAGGCTTTTTCCTGCACACTCCCACCTCAGCTGCTCAAGCAGAGCCCACACCACGTCCTGCTGGACACCAGCAAGCTGTGCTCTGCCCTAAAACTCACAGGCAGCAGATCCAGCAGGACCTGAATGCTCTCTAACCAAAAATTCACATCTCCAAAAGAAACCCCACTGAAAAATCGATGCATTTCCTTCCTCACTCCTCCTGTAACTGATCCAGCCTGGGGCTGCAGGCAGAGCTCTCCACTGGGATTGAAAATATCCAGGTGAGGAGCTGGAGCATTCTCCTTCTCCCCCACAGGAACAGGAATGAATTTCCCTCCTGCAGCTCCCTGGGGACCCCCAGCATCCCTCCTTCCCTCCTGCAGCCACCCCAGAGCTCCTGCTCCCACCACAGCAGTGTTTTACCCCTGCACTGCAGCTGCTGCCCACAACCTTCCCAGGCAGAAATGAACCAAAACACTCCTGACCACGGCCAGGGGCAGATAAGGTCTCGTCCAAAGCAAATACACAAACCTGCCCAGCATTACATATTCCATTAAGTATTAGGAAATAGCACATTTGCTCCCAGATAAAGGCAGCAGAGCCAGCCAGAGCTGGGCTGGGAAGCCAGTTTAGCTGTTTACTGCTGGCTGGAGCAGCTGCCTTTGCTGGGGGGACCCTCGTGACCTAAGAGGTTGTTTCCACCTCTAAGTGCATTAATCCTGACATTTTCCCTTTTCCCTTTTTCCTGGCTGTGCTGTCAGATAACATCGAAGCACAAGAGGCAGCTCAGCACAGAGCAGATAAAATCTGTCTGGGGTGTTCAGGGTTTGCTTTTGCTCTTATCCCTAAATCACCTGGTTTTATCAGAGGAAATTATCACCTGCACAAGTCCTGGCACAGAAACACACCCAAATGTCAGCTCCTGTGGCTGGGTGGGCAGCTCTGTGCTGCCACACCTCATCCTTGCTCAGGTTAACTGATACCTGCCCTCCCTCTGAAATTAAATAATTAAAAACAAATCCATAAAAATCAAAAAAATTGTTATGGGAAGAAGCCCAAGCCTTTCAAATCCCACCCCACTGTAAGAACAAGTCCCTGTGGTCCAGCTCATCTTTTGACAGGATCCACAAACAGCAGGAAAGAGCTGCAATTATCCACGGAACAAAACATCCCCTGCAGTTGAGAATGGAAAATTCTGCTGGCTGCAGAGCTCCAGGGCTGGGAGCACCCGAGGCACGGGGCCCTGGCACCCACAGTGCCCCCTCCTGCTCCCCAGCACTCCCCCCATGGCTCTGCCAGCCCCACACTTCTCTGGACACTGCCCCACCTTAGAGACAGCCCCAGGTTTTCCAGCTGTGCCCTCACCAGACAGGGAATGCTGAGGGATTCCCACTCCTCCAAGAGTTCAGCTCTCCTAGGGATGCACAGCTCATCCTGAGGCCATCCAGACAGGTCAGGGTGCAAGCACAGCCTCCCAAATCTCCCAAATTCATGAGCACACAAGGGGTATTTCCTCATGGACCTGGATTCCTGCAGTGCCCAGCCCTGCCACCCATCTCAGCCCACTCTTCCCACGGGCCCAGCCATCCCCAGGGAGCTCCAGACACCCCACACACACTGTCACCAGTGTGCTTTATGTTCTGAGTTAATGTTTCAAAGGGTTTTTCAGGACAGCTGGCCCAGAGACTGCCAGAGACTTTGCAGCAGCCCAGGGCTTCAAAATTCCCCAAATCTGGCACAAAAAGCTGCACTGATGTGAGCCACAGCCACCCTCACCCCTGCAGGGAGCCTGAGAGCAGGGAACAGCTCTCCCAGAAAAGGCTCCATGGATGAGGAGGGGAATTTATCATGGATGAGCCCACAGACACGTGGGGAACCACAACACTTACAGCTCTCACACCTGGTGTTCTCAGCCTGCCTGTCCTGGTGGGAAGAGCCCTCCTCACATGGGGCTCACCCCGTGCCACGCTCCCCTCTGCCTTTGGGTTTCAGCCACAGTGGGGAGATGATCCCACTCAAAACCCCTGGGCTGCTGCTCCTGCCTGAACCACGAGCCCTTTGCAGGGCTGGGGACAAGGGCTGGGTGACAAGGAATGGCAGCTTTGGTGCTCTGAGCAGCGTTCCTGGCACAGGGACAACTCACCCACAGCAGTGCTGTCCTCCTGGTACACGGGCCTCAGCAGCTGTGAGGGACAGAGGGGACACGGTCACCTGCAGGCCATGGACAGTGACAACCAGCCACAAAGTTAACATGCCAAACCCAGCCAAGCCAAAGCACTTCAGAGAGGGGGGTAAAAATAAACATTTCTGCAGTAGAAAATGACAGCAATGACTTGCAGAGTGGTTCTTGTGCAGTGGGAATGCTCCCCACATCCTCCCCAAATTCCTGGGGTGAGCCCCCAGGGGAGGCAGCAGGGAAATGCTTCAGGAAAACAGTGAAAGCTCCACCAAGGGACAGAGGTGTGACTTGTCATATTGGCAGATATTTCGAGATGAGTCTGAAGCAGGGGCCAGGAGAGGCTGCAGAGCCCCGTGCAGCCCCCGAGCCCTACCTGGCTGCCGGGGTTCAGAGGAGCCAGGATGATGTAGTTCTGGTCTGCAGCAGAGGGCACCCGGGACAGGGCTGGCAGGGTGCTCTGGCCCCTCTTGCCCAGCTCGGTGTACCTGTCCCAGGTGTGCAGCCCCAGCCCCTCGCTGCCATCGTAGAGGATGTGGCAGCTGCGGCGCTGCTCCACCTGCGCGGGGCCGTTCTTCTCCCGCTTGTTGGGAGGGGACTGAAGGTCGTAGGTGGATTTGCAGGAGGATCTGCGGGTCATGCCCTCGTGGGCCGGCTTCACCTGAGGCACCAGCCTCCACACCAGGAGGATGATCTCCGTGGGACAGTTCCTGCGAGAGATGGGGTGGGGAAATCAGCCCTTCCTCCCTCCAAAGCCTCTGCCCCTCTCCCGTGCTCCCCAGCCCTTCCATCCTTCCCTCTCCTCCAGGGAATCCTTTCCTGCATCCTTCCCTCTCCTCCAGAGAATCCTTTCCTGCATCCTTCCCTCTCCTCCAGAGAATCCTTTCC
>NC_031785.1:9559711-9571604 GCF_001522545.3 Parus major | reverse complement strand
GAATCCTTTCCTGCATCCTTCCCTCTCCTCCAGAGAATCCTTTCCTGCATCCTTCCCTCTCCTCCAGAGAATCCTTTCCCAGCTTTGTGGATCCCTCAGAGCTTTCTCCTTCCCGCAGTCACTCAATGCTCCCACCACACCCTGCCCTGGGATCCCTCAAGCCACCTCTCCCTGCCCTGGGTTTTTTGGGGAGCACCCACCGGATTTCGTGTGCCAGCTCCACACATTTCCAGTGCTCCACAGGCTGCTCGTTCAGCTGCAGCACCGTGTCGAGCTGCTGCAGACCTGCCTTCTCTGCTGGGCCACCTGAGAGGGACAAATTCAGTCACCAGCCAGGCAGGAGGCCAAGTGGGACAGGGAGGAGAAGCCCTGGAGCTTGGAGACACCCAGAGAGCTCCACAGCTTGCACCACTCACTCCCCCAAACCCCATCTGACACCCACAGCCCAAAAATGAAGTGGGGTCAGCCAACCTGGAGCTTCATCCTGCAGCACATTCACACACAGAGCACCAGGACAGAGCCATCAGTGCTCCCCCAGAGCCACTGTGGGAACTTCCAGTGTTCCTGGGCTGCAGTGGGGAGCAGCAGGGTGCTCTGGAGACACCAGCCCATCCCACAGGTCCACAGCAAGAGGATCTACCCAGGGAGCTGAGGATTCCTGCAGTCCTGCTCCCCTCTGACCTGTTTTCCCCCCGAATGATTTCCCAACCAGACAGTTCTCAGGTTGGAGAGGGAAGGGAACAAAATCTCTGCAAATTACTGCAAAGCACTGCCAAAATAGTGACACAGTGCTAACCCAGTGGCCTCTGACTTCATTAGAGGCAACAGAGAATTCATTTAATGAAGTTTCTTGGAGGTACCCAGAGTCCTGCAAGGCGTGGGAGCTCCAGAAACACAACCAGCGCTGGGAAGCAGAAAAGGAGCAATAATTCATTCAAATCAAGAGGGATGAAAGGGATCCAATCTCTTACCAGAGTCCACTGCCTGCACACGGACTGGGGAGTCGCAGCAGATGGTGAAGCCAAAGCCATCACTGCCACGAGGGATCGTGATCTGCAGGGAGACACCGGAGCCGCCCGTCAGCGGGACAGCAGCCACGGGGTGGGATGATCCCCTCACTCCCACACGGCTCCACAGCCTCTGGAAATGCTGGCACATGGCATTTTAGAGGTGGGGAAGAGCTGTCACTGTGACCCCCACAAGGCTGCCCAAAAGGCGGTGCCAGTTGAAGCCAAGGGTGTCTGGAATGGCACAAAAGGAGCGTTTATTCAGCTCACACTCTGCTCCCAGCTCTTCCAAGTGCAAGGAAAGCTCTGAGAGGCTGTTGGAAAGGAAAACCTGGCAGTCTGGCCCTGACACTGACTCCTCTAAGCAAGTCACTTAAACATTTCATTTCCTGTTCGTTTCTATTCTGGAGAATACAGAAATAGCAGCACTCCCCTGCCCCGGAGGGCGCTGCCAGCTCAGCATGCTCCTGTCCTCCAGAAATCTGTGTGCATCACCCCTTTCCCTGGGCTGAGTGTGTTTTCCCTTGCTGAGTTTGGAGAGGGTGGATGCTGGGTTGATTTAGGCTCATTTCTCCTCCTCATTCGAGGAGAATTGAGCTTATTAATAAAAAGATGCTTATTTTTTGATGTTGGCTTCCAGCAGCAGCTCAGCGTGACAGATCCTGTAAATACCTGATTAGCCCCCAAGACATTAGTCAAGATGCTTGTTTTACTGACAGAGAAAAGAAAATTAAAATCCTACATCTGACCTGTATTATTTTGAGAACAAATAGGCAGAAGGAAGATGAGGAATTCAGCAGAAGTTGCCAAGGAGGTGATATGGTTCCTCACTCCTTTACCACAGGAGGGCAAAGGCAGTGAGATCTCATTTCCCTTGTCCCTGTGTGATTGCTCAGCATAAAATCAGGCTTCAAAAGAGAAACTGGCTCATCCTGGCAGGATCAAAACACAGATCCAGTCCCACTACACTGACTGTTTATCCCTCTGGAGCTTTCTGGCTCCACAAAGAGGTGGTTTTGCACCTCTGAATGAACCTCACAGCTCAGTCCAATCAGGAGTTGGACTCCACAGTCCCTGTGAGCCCCTTCCAGCTCAGGATATTCCATATCCCACGATTTCATCTCCCACTCCTTCTCCCTGAGCTGGCTGACCTTGCCCCCCACCTGCCCTGTGCCACTGCAAATCAGCTTCTCCCTGTTGATGCTCCTCAGCTCCCACCACAGGCAGTGGTTGCCCATTTTTTGCCCATTTTTTGCTCGTTTTTTGCCCATTTTTTGCCCATTTTCCCCATTTTTGCTGCCATGCACAGAACTAAAGAATTGTGAGCATCTGCCGGGAGCTGGGAGGTGGGTGGGGAGGATTGCTGTACCCAAACCTTGCCAAAAAAATGCAGAGGAAATTTTGAAAATAAAGACTTGAGGAGGTCTGAGAGACAAAGCAGAGTCAGTTGTTATTCATCCAAGGCAGAGCAGCTTTCCTGCTTGAGATGGTCACCCCAGCCCTGGCAAGAAAGGGGCAGCTGGGTTTGGAATTCTGCTGCTTTTGTAATTCCCAGTATTTGCTGTCCCCACAGCAGCTTTGGAATAACCTGGATGATGAGCTCAGGAGCACAGGGAGAAGCTGACCCTGAGCAGGGAGTCCCAATCCAGATCACAGAAAGAATATTTCTTTGAAATGCAGGAGACTGGGACCTGCACATGGAAAAGCAGCAGCTGGCGTTGTGCACTGGGAGAACTGGAACCAGCACAGCGAGCTGCTCCTCAGGAAACAAATGCTCTTAGCTCCCAAAAACACTAAAATTAATTAAAAAGAGGCAGTAGCAGCCTGCTGTGCCTGCTTCTTCTCTAATAAGGGGAAATTAAGACAACACCTTGCAGCTTAACTCTGTTACCAGCAGCATGCTACCTGCAAGCTGTACAGTAAATATATTTGTTGCATTTACAGATATTTTTATATTTCAATAATTTCTATGGATTTAAAAAGCATCTGTCCATTTCTCCACTGCAGCAAGAGGCAGAGACCAGCCACAGGCACCCACGTGAAGATGCTTTCCTTCTCTCCTCA
The DNA here is from genome assembly GCF_001522545.3 of Parus major. Lineage (NCBI taxonomy): Eukaryota > Metazoa > Chordata > Aves > Passeriformes > Paridae > Parus > Parus major. The sequence continues at coordinate 9,568,533 of NC_031785.1, read as the reverse complement.
CTTTCATTTACAGATTGTACCGATACCGAATCGAAGCCTCACAAACAACACCCACAGAGCCCAGCCATGGCAAGAGAACCCCCAGACACTCCGAGATCTTCCCAGGGCTCGCAGCCACGCTCTGGCTGACACCAGGGGAGATACAGACCTGCCTGTACCTCCTCTCCGAGCACACCTTGCAGAGTCCATTGAAGCGGTTCATGCCTGGCAGCCCCCGCTCGCCGCCAGCCCATGAAAACCCCGCGGTTCCCGCGGCGATCCCGGACTCCTCGCAGCGCTCGAGCGTGGAAGGAGCCCCAGTCAAACTGGCATGACCGCCCATGGGAACCCAGCTCCCGAGAAGAATGGCAGGAAGCCACCTTTCACCTCCCCGGCCCCTGTGAGCGCTGTATGCCGCTTTACGATAAGCCAGAGGCTTCCTGAAAACCCTCGCTGACGAGGAAGGGAGAGAGTTTTATATTAAAATTCCTGTCAACTCTTTAGTATTCCCTAGTCCCAGCTCTGTTGATGTGGCTTTTGTTCCCGTGGCATTCTTGGAGCACTTTGTTATTGCGACGTTCTCACAAACACTTGGAGGATGTTTGAGCGGCGTTTCACAGGCACTGGCTGTGAGAGCCTCGCTCCATGAAAGACACAGCTCCACGCTTATGAAAAAAAATCAGAGGTTTGGGTTTGTAGAAGCAAAAAAAAACCCAAAAAACCAACAAAAATAACCAACAAAAAAGAAAAATCAGTTTGTTTTTGAAAGCACAGACCCAGAGGATATGCACGTCCCCAAGCTTTGTGTTTGTAAAGTCACCGAGGGGGAAGCACCGAGGTCAGCTGAGCTGCATCCATGGTGGAATTTGGGAATTAAAGGCCAAGGGGAACTCTTGCATTTCCAGCAGCAGGATACCCAGCAATGCCCAGCTGCCAGAGTTGGGCACAACCCCTTGGAGATGGGATTCCAACAGAGAAGAAAACACCTTCCACACTCCTACAGGGGGATGAAGAAGGAGGGAAGGCTGGAGGGAGCCCACAATCCAGGTTTCTTTGCACAGTGGCTGGGGTGGCAGGGCCAGGGAGGGAGCTGAGGAGCACTCCCAGGAGAGCCACGGGGGCAGAACCATCAGAGCATTGTCCCAGGCTGCCAGGCTGGAGCTGGAAGGAGGAGCAGCCTTCCTCCCCAGCCACCACCTTTCAAGTCAGTGGCGACTGCCGGAGAGGAAGGGAGGAGAGGGGCGCTGGCTTTGTTTGTCTTGCTGAGCCCTGTGCTGTAAAACAAATAACTGCAAATGCAGCTGAGGGAAGCACAGGGCGGAATCCAGCACAGATAAATCACGGGGCCGCCCGAGCCCCGTTTCCGATGCAAACCATGTGTTTGTGTTCCCATTTCCCATCCTTGCCTCTCCTATAAATCACCCAGGCTCCACCGTGGGCCTTTCCCTTCCCACAGCGCTCAGTCCTGGAAGGAGGAGAGGAGCAGACGTGTCCAAGGAGCTGATGCTGTGGGACAGGAGCCTGCCAGCCCCAGCCCCACCATCCCAGGCAGGGCTGTGTCTTGAGTGGGAATACAATGGAAAATCAGGAGGTCCCTGAGGCTAATGGGGGTTAACACCCAAATCATCCCCCTCCACCAGCTGGGGCTTGACTGGGGTAACAAATTGCCTGTGGCAGCCAAGGTGTGACAGGAAGGTGACAGAACCCACTCACCTCAGCCTCACCCTCACTGAAACACTGTCCCTTGGCTGGTCTGGAACCCCCTCATGCAGGCACCCACATCTCCCCAGCTCACAGCCCTGTCACACCCACCTTCAGCTGCTGCAGGGTCACAGCCTCCTGCCTCTCCTGGGCTGCGCCTTCACCTCCTGCCTTGACTTCTGAAAGGATTTTTAAAAGAAGTTTTAAAAAGGGAGAAGGCCCCAGGAGTGTGACGGCACATCTGGCAATCCCACACCGCTCATGAGGCGTCTCCAGGGCACGGACACATCCCCGACAGGCAGGGTGGCTGCACACCTGGGACACCACCTGCTGCCCCACCCTGGGCCTGCTCCTCCACACCCTGGCAGCCCTGCAGGGCCGGGGCAGGAGGAGAAGCTCCCAAACATCCAGCACAGACCCCAGGGACAAAGAGCCACAGCAATGAGCCCCAGGTCTGAGAGGCAGGAGGCAGCGTGAGGACAAAGCCAAGCAAGAGGGACAGAGGTGGCTGCAGTGTCCCCACAGAGCCCCAGAAGTGGAGGGGAGAGCAGGGACTGCTGCACCAGCCAGGATCTCCACCCCAAAAGTCTTTGGGATGCACCACAGGGCCGGGCAGTGCCCACAGGGGCAGTGGGGCTGGGGCTGCTCCACACACAGGCTCTGACACAGGAGCATCCCCTGGGATATTCCCGTGGTGGGACACACCTGTGCTCTGCTTCAGCCTCCTCATGGCCACCTTCAGGTGCTTGTTCCTGCCCAGGTCCTCCCCGAGGAGGTAATACCAGCCGCTGATCTCCTGTGGGGAGGGAAGGGGCTGTGCATGCAGGGCCAGAGCTCACCCATCCCACCCCTCCAGGGCAGGAGCTGCCCTGGTTACACACAGCTGCTCACACACAGACTCCTTCTCTCAGCAACAGCTAAAATTCCACCCTCCCTGCAAGGAGGGAACAAGCAATGGTGAAGCAACAAGATTGCAGGTTTTTAGAGGTATCCAGCCAGGGGACTGGACCTCGTCTCAGCCTTGCTGAGGTCCTGGGAGCACCACACTGTTAAAAAAGCTGCACCTCACTTGTCCAAATTGGCCTCTCCTCCATCTCTCAGGGCACTGCCACCACCAGCTCCTTTTCAGTCTCCTGCTATGAGGAAAACATCCACACCTCACGTGTGTAAATCTAAAAAAAACAAGGAGCATTTGGACAACGCTCTCAGGGTGGGATTGTCTGTGCAGGAGTTGGACTCAGTGCTCCCTGTGGGATATTCAGGATATTCTGTGAGCTCAGGGGATTTATTAACACTTCCCTCCAGGCATTTCGGTGCCCGAGGGAGGCAGAGCCAGCTGTACTAACAATCCTCAGCCAGGCTGCGGCAGCAGCACCGTGACCAAAGCTGCCACAGCAGGGACACAGCTTCTGCCTCAGGATCCCTGCAGGAGCAGCCAAAAATCCTCTGTGTCTGCCCTCTCTGCCCATCAGAACTGCTGGGGATCAGGCTGTGTGTCCCACACACATCACAGCCCCGTGTCAGATGTGACCCATGGCAGGCTGGCCCCATGTCCTGTGCCCCCCCTGAAAACTGGGCAGGCAGAAGGTGCTGGGGACACCTCTGTGCACCCCCAGCCACTGTGTGCCCCTGAAGAAGGGAGTGACATCCCCTGTGCCAGGATCCCTCCTCTGACAGCCTCCCCACCCATCTCCAACAACTCCAGTCCCACACTGGCCATCCCTACTGGGAATGGGAGCACGGAACTCCCCAGGCACCTTCTCCCACAGTGGGAAAAGCCTGTTTTTATCTACCCACCGAGCCCAGAGAGCCCAGAGAGGCACAGCCCAGCCCCACACCCTGCCCTGGGACACAGAGGTACCTTGTCCAGGGACAGGAGGGACTTCACACCGAAGCTCATGCAGCCGATGAGTTCACTCTGCCTGCAGGACAAGCACGGTTCAGGACTGGCAGCACACGCCTGCTGAAGCACCAGATCCCCCCTGGCACCCCTTTTCAGAGAACCCCCAGCCATCCCTGCCCAGGCAGTGCCCAGGTCCTGCCCCTGCTCCGTGGTTTGAGCAGTGTAAGCATGAGGCTCAGCTGGCAGCAGGGCAAGGAGGAGCTGGGCTGAGGCACCCTGGCCACCTCCAGCTGGCAGGAGCTCAGCCAAGGAGGCAGCTGGCACTTGCCTGGGCTGGCAGCACAGCCTGCAAGGTGCCAGGCCCCTTGGTGCCACTCACTGCACTGTCCCCAGAGCGAGGGGAGGTCACAGCCCACTCCAGCCTGCCTTTGGCCAGCAGAGAGGCTGCAGGGCTTTAAATGCTGGCCCAGCTGATGGCTCCCAAGCAGCAGTGATGGCAACAGGGTGCCAAGGGCAGGGTTTCCTGCCCATGGTGCTCACCAGCACTGGCTGCCCATGGGTGTGACCCCAGCTGGGACATCCCTGAAGCACAGCAGTGCTGAGGTCAGGGCCAGCCCTTGGGAGCCGGGGCCCTGGAGGAGCTCACGTGGGGTGACCAGAGCAGGGGAGCCCCATCTGAAAAGGATCCTATGACAGCTGGCAGCCCCTTACCTGGAATTCCTCTCTCTGTTCCAGACCGTGACCAGGAGACGCTTCTGCTCATCCTCATCTTGCACTGGGCTGCAACAAGAAGAGGGCACAGCCCATCAGCCTCCCCAGGAGCACTCAGCAAGGGCTGCCCTCGCAGCCACAGACTCCTCAGCCTCCTCACAGCCACGTCTTCTCCTCCAGTCTCTGCACAGAGCACTGCAGCACCTCCCCAAAGAGCAACCTGCTCATTCCTGGCAGACACCTGTGACCTCTCCTGGGAAGTTTTGGGGGGAAACAATCTCACATCCAACACCAAAGGGTAAATGCAAGGAACAAGCCACAGTTCATGCTCTGAAAGCACCACCCTGTGCCAAATCAAACGCTGCACAGGTCAGAGGGCTGGCCCAGCCTCTGTCACCAGCAGGGACAAACTCTACCCAAACACTAAGTCATGCAGCTCCTTTCCCATGCAGAGACATGCTGGAGCTGTAGGAAACCCTTTTACCTTCCTCATTCACTCTACTGCAGGTGCCAGGTCTAAGAACAGGAGTGTGTTTGTCCAACTCCTGCCCAGCAAGAAAGTCTGAGCATGCAGGAGCAGCACTGCCATGCTGTGTGTGCTGAGACCTCTGCAGAGCTCTGCACAAAAGTTCAGGGCACTTCAGCTACAAAAACCAGCAGAATAATGTCTGTCACTCCTCATCTCAGCAGCAGAGCTGCTCAGGCGTGCTGAGTGTTTATTAGAGATCACAAAGCAAAAGCAAACACGGGGTCTTGGCGTGGGGAGGGAGCCGTGGGACAGCAGCACGGGGTCCCCAGTGCTCTGTGTGAGCTGCTGAGGGATGGCCCAGAGCTGCCTCTGCCATACTCACAACACAAAGTGCTGGTGGAACACGGGATTTTTGCTGTCTGGCACAGTCTTCGTCTTTTGCCTGCACTTCCAGTCAGCATCTGGCACAATGGACATCTTTGGGAGGAAAACAAAGCGTGTTAACGTGCCCAGAGCACGGCCCCAGCTGCCGTGGCAGGACACTGGCACAGCCACTTGTACAGAGGTGAAGCCCACAGATCCTGCTGAGCCCAGCCAGCTGGGAACACTTCACCCTTCTGCCTGCCAGGTAATTGCATTACAAAACTGCTTGGGGCAGGGGAGGGAGGGAAAAGAGCAGAAGAATCGAGGAGCTGGGGTCTGAGTCTCGCCCCTCTGCAGGGAGCTGCTCCCTGCACTGTGCACATCCCAGCAGCAGAGCCACCAGCAAACATCCCCAGCAGGCTTTGGGAACCCTCTGCCAGGTTCTGGCAATGAAAGGTTGACACAGACCTCAGCAGGGTCCTGTCCTCCCCTTTTCCACTTCCTGCAGACGCTGCCAACAAAACCCGTGAGCTGTTCAGCTCCCTGCGTGCTGGGGATGCTCTTCCAGAGCAGGATGGAGAAAAAAGGGGAAGGGACAAACAGCACAGAGCAAGCTTGGAGGAGCCAACCACAAAATTCTCCCAAAAAAGCACAAAGCTCCCTGAGCAAAGCCCTAGGAGAACCCACCTTCACATAGGAGTCACACGCACGGCACTCTGTTCCCATCAGACCTTTTGCTTCCATGACTGGAAAGGAAACGAAGTGGTCACATCCCAAAACATCAGGGAAGGCATCCTCCTACCCCCACACTGCTCTGCCCCACAGGGTGATCCCTCCTGGTGGGGCAGAACCCGCTGGGCACCCTCAGACAGGGCCAAGGGTTGGCTGTACTTTCCCTTTAACACACCAGTGCTATAAATACAGTCTGGGGAGGCTGAGGATGCAGTTCAGCATCCTCATGGTAAATTGCATTCCCTCTGCCTGACTTCCCCCAGCCTCGCTTTCCCTTCCCTGCAGACAAATGTATCATCCAGTTAAAGAGCAGCAGCCGCATCCTGACACTGCAGGGACAAGGGATGTGCCAGGGCAGTGCCAGGGATGTGCCAGGGATGTGCCAGGGATGTGACAGGGATGTGCCAGGGCAGTGCCAGGGCAGTGCCAGGGATGTGCCAGGGATGTGCCAGGGCAGTGCCAGGGCAGTCCCAGGTAAATTCTACACAGGGGTGCAAACACAGTGTTCACCCTGAAATGAAGGTCTCTGGAAATTTCACTTTGGTCTCTTAACCAGAGCTGTTCCCAACAGCAGCCACGAAGCTCTGAAGGGATTCAAGGAAGAGCAGAGAGGTGCTGTTCCCCCCAGCAGCCCAGAGTTTGGGGTGCCCCAGGGACACACTCACCGTGCAGCACCAGCGTCCGGCCCCGCACCTCGATGGACAGCTTCAGCTGGCCTGGGGACAGGAGAGGACAGGAGAGGACAGGCTGAGGGACTCACCCATCCCAGAGCTGCAAGGCCAGACACATCCTGCCTTCCCAGCCAGGCAGGGAGCTGAGGAGAGCCATCCCAGCTCACAGAGACTCAGGCTGGAGACCAGCACTGGAAACTGTACAGGAGGGAGAGCTTGGCATAGCCAAGGTGTGCCCATGGGACCCAGGGCAGCACCAGTGCTCTGCCAGCCTGCTCACACACATTCCCTCGCTTTGCCATGCACTGGCAGCTCTGCATCAGCCCAAAAATCCCCCCACAAGGCTCAGACTGACGTGGAGGCTCAGCCCATGGTGTTTGTCAGGGGCTGGGTGTGATGGTTAAGGGGTGCAGGGTGAGCTGCCTCCCCTCTGAATGTCCTCCCAAAAGGTTCCCTGGGATCTGAGCCTGCCAGCCTCAATGGGATGTGCACATTTTGATAGCAATGAAAGGTCTCTCATCATGTAACTGTTCTGGATCAGCCCAAAACAAAACATTTCCCAACACCCCAGGAGAATCCAAGGGCTGAAACCATCACTGCTTCAATGCTCCCCTTAGTCCAAAGCAAAAGATCCCATTTTCACTTCTTCCCCAGTTTACAAAACACCACAAACAAGTGAGTAAACATCATTTACAGGCGAGTAAACATAATGTACAGACATATAAACACCATGCAAGTTAAAACCCAACATCTCATTTTGCCAAAGACACGCCCAAGGGCTCGGGCTTGCCTGGGAGGCGATATCTGATGGGATTGTTTAACCTGAAACAATTCAGAGAACACATTTTTCACTCAAAAAAAAAAAAAAAATAAAATAAAAGTCCAACCTCTGAGCAGCTGATGTGTGTGTGGGCACATGGAAATGGTGTCTGTGTGCATTTGTACCAGTGCAAGGTGAGAGAGTAAAGACAGGAGCAGGGTGGGATGAGTCAGGACAGCTCTGGCACTGGTTTGAAAGAGAGAATGCTGTCCCCCTGGTTCATTCTCCCACTGCAGGCTTTGGGCACAAGGTGGGAATCCCTCTGCTATCTGCAGATCTCTGAGGCTGTGCAAACCCACTGCCTGCTCTGCTGTCAGCCACAGCAGATGTTTCAGCACGAGAGGAAACTGCCCCGGTGCAGCCAAGCATGAGGAGACAGGGAATGAGGGGAGAGGGGAAGGAGAAGGGAAGTCTTTGTGCTGGGTGATTTGGGGACATGCCAGTCTGGGGACTGTCCTGCCTTAGGAGATGCCAGGGGCTGCCTCCCCATCTCAATCCAAGTGCAGAGGGTCAGAGAAATCTTTTCCCCTGGATTTCTCTCCTGATACATCCCCAACAAGAACTGAGGGAAACAAGCCCAGCAGAGAGGCCCTGACACATCTTGTCCAGGTTCTCTCTGTTAAATAAAGGTTAATAGAAATTAAAATAAATGCAGAAGAAGGGCAGAGAGAGAACCCACATGCAGCTCCTGGGTTAACATCTCACTGCTGCCCAGCCATCACACACCACCAGCGGTGAGGACACCCACCAGACATCCAAATTCACCCGGGGCTCTCATCCAAACCCGCAGAGCCCCTCAAACCCGTGCTGCCCACCTGAGACAGCCACAGAAAGATCCCCAGGCAGCAAAAAGGAAATCTGGGTTCTGCCCTAGCGGGGGCACAGCCCTGCCCCAGCTCGTGTCCATCCCGGGGCAGAAGGAGCCGGGCATGGGGCACCTGGAGAGCGATTCCCACCCCATGGCTGAGCCGGGGCTCAGGGCGCTCTGCGGGAGCTGCTGCCTGGTTCTGATTCCTTCCAGGATCTGCTGCCTGGTTCTGATCCCTTCCAGGATCTGCTGCCTGGTTCTGATTCCATCCAGGAGCTGCTGCCTGGTTCTGATTCCATCCAGGAGCTGCTGCCCGCTTCTGATTCCTTCCAGGAGCTGCTGCCCGGCCCCGATCCCTTCCCGGATCAGCTGCCCGACCCCGATTCCTTCCCGGACCTGCTGCCCGGCCCCAATTCCTTGCAGGCTCAGCTCTCCGGGCTGGATCCCCACGGCAGCCGGGCCGGGCTGGATCCCCGGGCTTACCGAACGTGCGGAGGCAGAAGGGAGATCCCGGGAGGGGACCGGCCCGACGGGAACAGAGCGAGACCCTGCGCACAGTGCCGGCATCCATGGCATCAATTAGTCCTGCGGTAATTGGAGCCTGTCCAGCCGCAGGGAGCGGGGTTTCCATGGGACACAGAACAACCGCCGCAGTTTGAACGGAGCGGCTCCCATCGGCCCCGGGAACCGCACCTGCTGCCACGGGAAGGGCGGGGACAGTGCCA
>NC_031785.1:9549944-9559178 GCF_001522545.3 Parus major | reverse complement strand
CCCCAGAGGGGTCCTCACCGGGAGGCACCAGAGCTGAGCAGCAGCTCCGCAGGCTGTGGAGGAATGATGGAGAAGGTTTTTGGGGGGTTAAAACCCCTCTCCAAAGGCTGGGCTGTCCCAGAACTCTCCGGGATGATGAAGAACAAGATCTGCTGGACACACATCCCCTCCACACTGCCCTGGCCAGGGCTGAGCCCCGCAGCCCCCGAGCCCCTCCCGCACCCCCGGCTCACCTTTCCCTTTCACCCGGGCACGGCTGATCCTCCTCCTGCACCCCGGGGCTCGGCCCCGGCCCCCCGGTTGTCCAGCCCGGTGTGACCCCCTGGTCACTGCTGGCGGGTGCTCCAGCACCGGGCCACGCTGCCCTGTCCCTGCCAGGGAACACAGGAGATGAGAGAGGGACACCGGGGACACCACAGGCTCTGCTGGACCCCCTGTTTTACCTTCCACGGGGTTTGTCTCTACCTTGCCCCTCCCTGAGAGCACAGAGAGAGGAACGATGACAATTGACCCCATTGGGTGTCACAGCAGGAGAAAAACCCTGGTTCAGAGGGACTCACCCCTGGCAGGAGCCCCAGCTGCAGCCGTGGCCCTTCCCACCCCACACACCAAGTGAGACTCTGCTCAGCACACTTTATTTCAAAGAGATGACCAGTCCTGTCAGGGCTTTGTTAATCTGTAAGCAGCTGTCAGGACCCTGGAGATGCTGCCCTGAGCTGGGTGTTCAGGAAAGGTTTAGAATCACAGAATGGTCTGGGTTGGAAGAGACCTTAAAGACCTTCCAGTTCCATGCCTGATTCAATTATGTTGAAGAATATTCCAAGATATTCTCCCATCCTGCCCACAGGGAGGGTCTGGGGGCACCTCATCATCCCAGCCCTGGGGTCTGCAGAGAAACCTCACAATGGCTCAAGCTCCCTCTCTCATGGATGTGTTTATAACGCAGATGGAGAGGCCCTGGGGTCACAGCCAGTGCTGCTGTCACCTCCTGGACAGGAGGGTTGAGAAACAGCCCTGCCACGGTCCCCCTCTGTCCCTGGCCACGTGCCCCAGCGGCTCTGCTGATGCCAGAGCCCCACAGACACAGGAAAATGATGCCAAAGCTGTCCTGACAAGCAGGAACCAGCACACAGGATCACTGCTCAGGGATCCAGGGTCACTTCTAAGGCACTTTCAGAATAATCAAAAACTCTCCTTCATTTGTTCAGCTGAATCCATTTGCTGACATTCCCAGTGATCTCCATCTGCCACCCAACAAAATTAAAGCTTTATTTGCCCCTGGGGAAAACCAAACCAATCTGGGATTGGCTCAGCTCAGCCCACAGGACAGACAACGCCAAGCAGCCCTCTGAGCAAACAGCAAACAATTCCCTCCACAATCCCAGGTCTCCTGAACCTCTGGAATGGGAGCAGAGGTGGTACCTGCCCAGCCTTGCCATGTCCTGGTCCCCAGCACGGCACAGCACCCCAGCACCATGATTTGTGTGGCTCCTCTCAGCAGCTCTCCCAGCACACAGAGGTGTTTACACTCCCCCCTGTCTCCCAGGAGCTCCCCAGGCTCACACAAAGCCTCCTCTCTCCGTGCTTTCATTGCAAAAGGCTTTTGAGAGGCAAACAGGATGGTAATAAACGCTGTGTCTCTCCAGCTAAAGCAGGCAGTCTCACAGCTTTGGGTGAAAGAGTCCTGGGGGACAGGGCTTTCAGAATAATAATAAATAAATTATAGTAAAGAGTCTCTGTGGGTCTCCCAGGCCATGAAATTCCCCCCACCGGTCTCCCAGAGGGTGTGAGGCTGGCTGGCTGCAGAAATCACTCCTAACACACAAACCCAGGAGGTTCAAACCCACTCCATCCTGCAGCACAGAGATCCCTGAGATCAAACATGATCCCAGGCGGAGCTGGGCATCTCCAGCCCCCCACAAGAGGCACGGGGGAGATACAGACCCCCATCTCCTCCAGCCACCAGGATCTGGCTCCCACGACCCACAGAGCCATCATCCATCCCCCCATCCTCCCCCAGGGGAGTGAACAGTGCTGCAAAGCCGGGGGAAGCAGCGGAGCACTCACGCGTGAGCCCCGGCTCTCCCTGCTGCTGCTCCATGGCTCCCACGCAGGGACAGGATCCTCTCCAGCAGTGTCCAGCTGTGATCCCACTGCCACGAGCCTCTGATTGTGCTACCACTGCAGAGGGAGGGGGAAACACAGATCCAAACCAGTATATCCCAAGGGAGCACAGATCCAGTCTGGGAAGGTACAAATTAAATTGTAAGAGATGGTGGTCCTGCAACAGCCCTGTTCTCTCCTGGCTCCCAACAGCACAGAATCAACTCTTTCTAACTTCCCTCCTCACATTCCAGCCCCAGGACTGACCTTAACCCGCAGTTTTGTTGGAGTCTCCAGCAAACTGCCCATTCAGCTGGTTGGCCTGGGAGTTAATGACTTTCTTTTAAAATTTAACACCGTTCTCCATCACAAATTTCAGTCTGCCAGCACTAGGGTCTGCCTTTGGTTGGATATTCAAATCCAAACACGTGCTTAGACAGTTATTCCAGGCAAAAGGGTAACATATGCACACAGAAAATCCACAAGGTTGAGACTGCCTTTGGAACTAAACTAAATCAGGCTGGGAGAAATTATCTCTCTTCCCAGATGGTAAGAGGATTGCAGGAAGGAGGGTTTGGGCTATTTTGGAGCAATCCTGAGGGCAGATTTCTGGGATTAGCACAGCCTGCCATACAGGGCAGACACAAACCACAGCACTTTCAGCAGTGGGGACGCTGCAGCCCCTCTTCCCCAGGGCCCAGCTGAGGTGCTGCTGTCCCCAACACCCTCTGCAGCAGGAAACTCCAATTAGGAGCCCAGCAAAGAGGCAGACTGGCACATTAGCAAATCATTTTCCGACTTGAGGCCCAAGAAAGGTTTCTCCTCCTGGCAGGGTATTTTAGGTACACCACCCCTCCTCTGCTTACATCCCAGAGCTCGTGTTGGAGCCCAAATCTGAGCCAGAGCAGCAGCAACATCCCCAGCGTGGTCTGTGCTGCTGACTTTGCCACCCTGCAGCTCCCTTGCCTTCTCCTTTCCAGGCAGGTGCACTCAGGACTCCACACCCCTGGAAAATTTCCCCTCCAAGCTGGGAGAGGACAGTGTGTTAAACCAGCACTGACCCAACCCCATGGGCTGCTCCTGCTCACTGCACAGAACCACCCGTGCCCATCCACAGTGTCCTCCCAGCACAGCACAGAACCCAGCACAGCACTGCCAAAATGTCACAGTCTTGGCAGCACCCAGAGCCTCACTGGGGCTGTGTCTCTGCCCCTGTGCAGAGCTTGATGTGCTTGGCATTTTGCTCATTTTGGGTAACAAACTTCTGCAGCTGATCTCTTTCCTAAACCTCCCTCTCTGCCCCTTCCCCACCAAATGCAAGGTCTGAACATGCAAAGGGAGCAGCCTGCAGCGATTGCTGGGCTGTAAGAGCTCTGGAAGCACAGAGGATTTCTAGGGCAGGCAGTGACAAACCCCACGTGAGCAGGAGCTGGCACAGCCCCTGGCTGGCTCACCAGGGCTGCAGAGCACAGAACAGTCTCTGTGCACAGCCACTTGTTCCTGTGCCCATCTTTCAGCAGGGCCAAGCTGGCTGGAAACAGTTCACCTTGTGCCTTGGCCATTGCTAAACCGTGGCTGAAGCTAAGGCAGCATGGTTTGGGTAAGAGCTGCTCCATAAACCAGCTCCTCTCCAGGAGGAGAGCAGCAGGGAAAAGGTGGGAGAGTGGGAAGCTCTTCTTTTATTTAACTTCAGATTTTCACCTGTCTTGAACACTCTAAACCTGCAGAAACTGCCCTGGGGCTGTCTAGGGAGACATCCAGGGTTAATCCAGGAGAGGGATCCTGCTCTGTGATCCCTCCTGTAGAGAAACATCCTGTACAGAACATCTCCTTTAGGGCTGGCAGAGCCTCCCCTGCCACCCTTCACAGGGAGGAGACAGCAATTAGAGAACAGTGGCCATCAGAGTGCCCTGGGTTATCCCTGTGTTGTGGATTTCCCTGGATCCCTGGCAGTGCCCAAGGCCAGGCTGGACAGGGCTGGAGCAGCCTGGGACAGTGGGAGGTGTTCCTGCCATGGCAGGGGTGGCTCTGGATGGGATTTAAGGTCTCTTCCACTCCAAACCAGTCTGGGATTCCACAATTCTCCCCTCAGGAAAGGCACACAGCACAGTCTGATTGCCTCTGAGCAGGCTGAGAGGAGATGCTGACCCCAAAGCACCCATGGGACATCATAAACTATTTTCTTCTTAACCTTTTTTTTTGTCTTTTTTACTTTTGCCATGCCTATCCTGCAGGATAACAGCAGTTTGGGCACACAGAAACAGTACCCAAACACCTGCTCAAGGCTTTGTCCTTGATTTTGCATCTCCTTAGGGCAGTGAGGCTTTCCCAGGCCAGGTGTTTAAGACACACCTCTCTTACAGCCTTAACCTGATTAAAAACCCAGTGAATTACAGCAGCACATCAGCTCACAGCACCATTCTTCTGCACTCTGAACCCTCGATGACACTGAAGAGCAGCACCATGAGACATTCCAGGTCTCTTAGAGGATGTCTGATCTGAGCATCCAGTCCTGCTGCAGCATTTTGACAAATGCTGAGTATTAATCCATTGTTGATTTATTTTAATGCAATAAAAACAATGTAATAGCCAAGCTGGGTCTTTAGTGACTGTTCTCATAAAAGAGATCAGTTTCAATATAGCAAAAGGTCTCTTGGGAATTATGCTTTTGGCCTTAGAATGGTCAAATGGATCAAAGTAATGAAGTTAAAAGAGCTTAGGAAGTTATTGCCTGTCACCTGAGCTGAACTGCAGTGCTCAGTCTGGAGCTGCAGGAAATTGCTGAGCTCTCCTCTCAGGTACCTCCCCCAGGCTCTGCTCCCTGAGAGCCAGGTTAACTCACTAATTTCACAGAAAATCAAATATTTCTGGCATTTGGCACCCACATGGATTTGACCAGGGCATGTGATGGGGAAAGACAGAGATCAAATGCCAGAAATTTTAGACTGGTTTGGGCTGGGAGTGATCTTGAATCCCATCTCATCCCACCCCAGCAGGGACACCTCCCACTGTCCCAGGGTGATCCAAACCCATCCAGCCTGGCCTTGGGCACTGCCAGGGATCCAGGGGCAGCCCCAGCTGCTCTGGGCACCCTGTGCCAGGGCCTGCCCACCCTGCCAGGGAACAATCCCTGCCCAAAATCTAACTAAATGTATCCTCCTTCAGTTTAAAGCCATTGTGCTTTGTCCTGGAGCACAACAGAAAGGGATAAATTTCCTTTTTACTTGACAGAGATCTCCTTTGTCCTCTGGTGAGGCCCCATTCCCAGGCTGGACAAAATAAACCAAGGTTCCCCAATATTTTTGTGTTCAGTTAAGCTGGTTTAGAGTGAAGCTGCTGTCCCCAGGAGAGAAGTATATTCAAGAATATTGAAGAAAATAAAAGCAGACCCATTGTGTCAGACAAAGCTCCTGTTTCATGTCAGAAGGTGATGCCCAGGGCAGAACACAACACAGCAGGCACAAGACATTTTCCAAAATATCTGCCCAGCCCCAAACCATTTTCAATTCAAGGACTTTCCCCTCCCATGGGGTGAACTTTAATGTACATTTGGCAGACACTGGAGGAGTTGGATCCCATTTGTGTAGTGGCACCATTAGCCCAGCCCTTCTGGGGCACCTTTGAGCCACTTCTGTGGATTAATTGGTATTCTGGATCAATTAGTGGAGCACAGCCTGATTATTGCCCGTATTGTTTAAACATGATCCCATTACCTGTAATCAGGTAATTCCCCTCACTCTCCCAATGTTGTTACAGAGCAGCAGGCTCATCTGTCCAGGGGAGATGATGTCTGACCCTGCTGCAGAGCTCAGCTCTGGCACAAACAGGAGCAAGATTCATGGTGCCACAAAGCCCAATGAGCACCACCAGAGGTAAGGCAGAGGTTACCCGACAGCTTTCCTTCCCAAAGCACTTTCCAAAGGGAATAACAAAGTTACAGTTAATGCAATAGTCGGTCCAGCAGCTGAAAATAGCTCCTGACCCAGTACACAGCATTTGTCCAAGTCTCTGTCTCAGGTCACATAGGAAAGCCCACTCGATCAGCAGAGTTTTAGGCTGGCACTTTTCTGACAGTTAAAACTGCTGAATTAGTTTATGGTTAAAAAAAGAATGCCAGGAAGATATTTTGGAAGTGCTGCACTCGGAGGCCTTCATCAGAGCTGAGCTAAACTTAGAGGGCCTGAGGTAGGAAAAGAATTGTGTGAGTGACACCTCCATGGGACAGCTCCATCCTCTGGGGACGAGGCTCCTGGCCTGGCCTTAGGGGAAGGAAAAATGGAATAATTCCAGGCACCAGCTCCAAGTTAAATTAGAGGCCCAATGCACTTAAAAATTTAGAGATTATAATGACCAAGTAAAAGCTTATTTCCTTTTAAAAAGGATACTGCCAAGTGTTTCACATTCATTCTTATTCCACAGCCAAAAGGAAAAATATTTTAAAAACAGCAGTCATGGACAGTCTCCCAAGGAAATTTAAAGTGATAAGTGCAAACCATGCAACACCAGTTTGGGATGAGTCCCTGTGTCCCTGCCTAAATCCACTCCAGTTTGGGATGAGTCCCTGTGTCCCTGCCTCCTGCTGTGTCCCTTGCTGTTTGTTTTTCCTCTGTTTTGAGCCACCCAGAGCCATCTCTCAGCAGCAGCAGCAGCTGGGGTGGATTTGCTCAGCCACAAAGAGAGGGGAGAGGTGTGAAGTGACTCACAGAGATAGGAACACACTGAACAGTTCTCAGGCTCAAGACCTCACAGTTAATCCTGCAACCCCAAAACATTCCCAGCAGAGGCAGGGAGTGCCCAGAGGGAAGGGTTTGCAGTTCAAAACTCTCCTGTGCACCACGTCCTGGCACACCTCATCCCTGATTTTATGAGTGGAAGAGTTATCTAGTGCATCAACAGCCTCTTATTTACAGGATCTGGATGGCAAAAGTCAAAACAGGGCTTGGAGAGTGCTGGAAACAACACAGGTGTTCCACAATGACTGTTCCACATTGGAATAGTCTGAATTTTTGTATCAGTGTTTCTTTCTTTGGCCCTGATGATAGTGAAGTGTCATTTTCACAGAAGTCAAGTGAGATTCAAGCCCCTCTGTACTCCCTGTGGGTTCTGAGGAGTGCAGTGTCTGCAGACAAACCTTAAATGCCATATTTTTGTGACATTTTGTGTAAAACAAGCAGGCTAAGGGAGTGCCCACTTTCACTGTGGGTTTAAGACTCACATTGTTCATCTCCTGACATCAGTGCAGTCATCAAACAATCACATAAGGGAAGGGACCTTAAAGATCATCAATTCCACCCCTGCCATGGGCAGGGACAGCTCCCACTATCCCAGGCTGCTCCAAGCTCCATCCAGCCTGGTCCAGTGTGAAACAAGACTAGAAAGCTGATTTAATATAAAGGCTTTGGACCTAGAGGATATAAGGCCAGGATGGCTGTCCCTGGCTCCCTGGAAGTGTCCAAGGTCAGGTTGGACAGGGCTTGGAGCAACCTGGGATGGTGGGAGGTGTCCCTGCCATGGCAGGGGGTGTGACAGGATGGGCTTTAATGTCCCTTCCTGGGATTCCATGTACCAACCTCCAGACACTGTGATTAAAACCAAAATAGATTCACACCAGGGAGCCAGGAGGAGAGCCTGGATGGTCCCAGACCAGGCTTTGCTGGTGAATGGGGCAGCTTTGAGCCATATCCCTGGGTTTGGGCAGCCCCATTCCTGGCTCTGCTCCATCCCACCCCTTCCCCAGGCAGTCCCACACCTGGCTTGGTTCTCAGTTCATGGACAAAAACACCTCACACTCTAACAAACAGAAACCAAACTGAGCAGCAGTGGCTCCTGAGGGCTCAGAGAGCTCTGAGCTGCCCAGGATCCGAGTCTGCCGTGGCCACTGTCCCAGCAGCTCAGTTTGCCAGGTGTGAGTGCAGCCTCAGCCCTGCCACACCTGCCCAGGGACACGCAGGGCTAACAGCACATGGCAAGGAGATAAAAACAAAACTCACACACGATTTGTACAGCAGGATAGAGTTTATTAATCCGATCACTGGAAGTGGAGCAGTCTCCCAGGCTCACACAGGCCCTGGTGTATTCTGTGTGTGCACAGTGTTATCTTCACCAAGCTGCCTTCACCTGCGCTCACAGGTTCCTGAGAACTCCCCCTACACCGCCCTTGAGAACACAAAATTCCCATTTCCCATGGAAAAGAGCTGCACTGTCAATCACTGCTCACAGTTTCAAGTATCACCCCAACACTGCACCTAATTAATCTGCTTTCTTGCACTCTGAGCTTACTTAATTACCTGATCAGGTTAGCAACAGGGATAAAGCCTGGTGGAATTACAGGGTTTAGGCCAGGTATGGGGTCAGTGGGGCAGTGATGGAGGGACTCACACACCCCGTGTCCTCAACAGCAACGAGGGAAGAGGCCAGAAACCAGAGTGGGGGAAAACTGTTGTTATTTCCTGTTGGAAATGATGTAACTTTCCTAACTAATTGTTTTAATTAACTGCAACCAGTGCCCACATTCAGCCAGCACTAGTTAAGTTTCTTCATAGGCTCTTACAATTACTTTGATCACTAAATAACCAAAACGTCGAGTTTGATAAAAGTCACCCTGCCAAGCTCCAATAAACAAAGCCAAAGGGAGATGGAGATTGGACATCTGGGATCTTAAATTTGTGACCCTTCAAGGGTGTTGGAGTAAGCAGAAAATGCAGAGGAGATTAAGGCCTGGAGATTCCCCGATTGAAAAACAGATTATGAAAGTAATAAAGTATGTGGACCAGATTAGTGTGAAGAGTGAGAAATTAACAACCAAGAGCAGATAGAGTGCTAAGTAATGAAGAGAATTATGTAACTTAGAGCCAATGTTTTGGTAATTTATTTGCTAGAAATGTATACATAAGTGAAAGAGTTTTATAACTGTGTCAGTGCAGAGGACGGAACCTTGTCAGCCACAGGCACTCCGAGGATACATTGATGCCACACTACCAGCGTGGCATTAACAGTCAGACAGTGTTAAAAGAGGGAATCTTGTAGATCCCAAGGATTTGGGAGGATCCAAACGTTCCACAGGCACAGCTCTGCCCCATGGTTCCCATCCCCACACTGCCCCTGTGCCCTGGCTCTGCTCCCAGCCCCAAC
>NC_031785.1:9544494-9549536 GCF_001522545.3 Parus major | reverse complement strand
CCTACACTTGTCCCTACACTTGTCCCTACACTTGTCCCTACACCTATAGCTACCCCTGCCCCTATCCCTGTCCCCCTTTCCCCGCGGTTCCCGCTCCCTCAGCGCTCCCTCAGCGCTCCCTCAGCGCTCCCTCAGCCGCCATTTCCCGCCGCTGGGCCGGGCCGCGGTGCGCGCCGGGAGCGGGGCG
This sequence comes from Parus major, assembly GCF_001522545.3. NCBI lineage: Eukaryota > Metazoa > Chordata > Aves > Passeriformes > Paridae > Parus > Parus major. Next base: position 9,549,349 of record NC_031785.1, on the reverse strand, counting down.
GAGCGCGGGCTGGGTACGGCCGGGCCGGGATCGCCGCGTCCTGAGGGGATCCGCGCTTGTCCCGCTGGATCCCCCGCGTCCTGAGGGGATCCCCCCCTGTCCCCGCGCCCCTGACGCCGCGTTTGCCTTGCAGGAGGCCCAGGATGGCGGAGAGACCGGAGGACCTGAACCTGCCCAACGCCGTCATCACCCGCATCATCAAGGAGGCGGTGGGTGCCGGGCCCCGCGGCCCAGCGGAGCGGGGCAGCTGCAGACCCCGGCCCCGGGAGGTCCCGGCCTCTTGAGAGCCCGGCCCGGGGAGATGCCGGTCCCGGTGCTGTGTTCCGGCCCGCGGGGCTCTGCCCTGGGCCGGCTCCCCCGGCCGCCGCGGCTGCAGCACTCGCAGCAGTGCCCCAAGGGATGCTCCACCAGCGCAGCTCCCACAGTGGCACTGTCAGAACCCCAAAACCTCAGCACACAAGTTCATGTCTGTATAAAAAACCAGAATAATTCCCAGTGGTTAATTTAGTACGTTTGGTCTGGAGCTGTGAGGTGCTGGTGGATCTGGGCCGGGCAGGCGTGTCAGGAGCTGGGTAGTCACAGGATGAGTTACCTGGAGACAGCAGTTCCCAGTTCTGAGTGCCTTAACAAACTGACACGTGAATTATGTGAGTTTAACTCGTTTTTAGCAGCTGCTGATAAAAGTTGGATTTGTTTTTCAGCTTCCTGATGGAGTCAATATTTCCAAAGAAGCCCGGAGCGCGATCTCCCGAGCAGCGAGCGTGTTTGTGCTGTATGCAACATCATGGTGAGTGCTTGGTGCAGCAGGCACTGGGGCACTGGACTGATAATTCACCTCTGCTGGCCTGAGGACTGTTTTCCCAGTGTTGGTTTCTGTACTGTCTGTTTATATAAATAAATATAAATATATAAATATATAAATAAACCAGGCTGCCAGGCTGCACCAGGTGGGTTTGGACTGCCCAGAGAAGCCCATGGGAAGGTAGCTGGGCTCTGGAAACAGCCATGTCCCAAAGAGAGGGGTCCCAAACTGCCATTAACCATAGAGTGTGGCTGTACAGCCTTCCTGGCAAAGGCAGGAGCACTTGATTCACTTTCAGGCTCTTCATCACCAAGCTGTATGAGGGCAAGAGCTGCCACAGAGGTCACAGTCACATTTTTGGGGTGTCTTGGCATATTCTCTGCAAGCAGTCACTTCTCTAGTGCCAGATTCTTCCAGGGGTGTGTAGAACTGTCACAGACAAGGTTCAGGCTTTCTCCTTCTGCTTGTAGAAAAGGTTTGTGCAAGCAGAAACTAACAGTGTGGGAAAGCACAGACAGCCAGTGTAAACAAAAATGTCTCAAACCTTCTCTAGTAAATGATAAAAAGTACCCTAAATGTTTAGGGGGTGGCTTTTATAAGTTGCTGATGATGCTAACAGTTCCAAATTACCTCTCTTTTTGGTTCTGCCTAGTGCAAATAACTTTGCCATGAAGGGGAAGAGGAAAACCCTGAATGCTGGGGACGTGCTCTCTGCCATGGAGGAGATGGAGTTCCAGAGATTCGTGGCCCCTCTGAAGGAATCCCTGGAAGGTACTGTGCACCGTGGGTGTGCAGGGGCTGAGAGGCACCGAGTCCTGTTCTCCTCAAATGCTGGACAAGCAACACTTATTGCCTGTCTTGTTTCTCTTCTCTTTGCCCAGCATCCTACACTGCAGTTTGCCTGGGGAATAACTAATGTGCACCTTAACGGGACTGGGATAACATTATTGCACAACTGATGAGGATTGAGAAAGTCTCATCTGCTCTCACTCCCCTATTATGTTTATCTAAGGAAAGCCGTAGGTGCTGCCTGTAAATGTGACCTCCTGCGTCCTTTTCAGCATTTTTCTGCTGAAATTTAACCTGATTTCCTATGGAGCTGCTCAGCACAGCTCAGCTCGTAGGGTGAGTTGTGCTCTGAGTTCCCTGCTCCCCTCAAAAGCCGGGAGAGCAAGTGGATGTTGGACCTCAGCCACTGACGTGTCCATGCCAGCACCCTCCCCTCACTGCTCCCTCTCCTCCAGTTTACAGGCGTGAGCAGAAAGGAAAGAAAGAGGCCAGGAAAGATAAAGACAAGAAGGCGGACTCGGAGGAGCAAGATAAGAGCCGAGAGGAGGACAATGATGACGATGATGAAAGGATGGAAGAGGAAGAACAAAATGATGAGGATGAGGTGGACAACTGAGCTGGCTCCTGGGCAGGGGCTGGGGTGTGCTCAGAGGGGTATAAACGCTGTAAATCAACCTTGCTGTGTCCCCTCATGTTTCCATTGGAGCTTTGTGCTGCCCCTCTGTGGCCTGTCCCTTCTGGCCTGTCATTTGTACATAAAGGACTCGTGCTGAAGCTTTTCCTGTGGAGGGTGGCTTCTCCCTGTGCCTGGGGGGCTTTGGGCAGGCACTGCCTGGGCTTTCAATGCTGGGCTGGCTCTGAAAGAGAGGAAAAAAGAACTGGTGGGTGCACTATGCAGAAACTGGTCAGGAGAACATGAGACTGTTGAATATGAGGGGCTGAATGCAGTAGATGATTCACAGATCACTTCTGGGGTGTAGAATGTAGGGGATGATGTCCAGAGGTGTGGAAGGTGTACATTGCAGCTTTTGATCCAAGTGAGTTGTTTTTTTCCCTTTGTTTCTTTGCATCCTGGCTGTGCCTTCTCTCCCTGCTGTTCTGTGGGGGTGATGCTGTGTCCAGCAGCAGCACTGTACAGGGACCCTGAGCTCACTGACTCACCCAAACTAACCCAAACCCGAAAAACACGCAGTGCTGAGGGTGTAAACTGTACACTGAAAGTGTCTTTGAGAGCCCTGAGAGACAAAGAGGAGATTGATTTAAAATCTGAAGCACAATGAGGGGCTGGAAAGAGGAGCAGGGCTGAAAGCAGGTGGCTTTGTGCAGTGCTGGGGGTGTGACAGGTCCCGGGTGGCACTGGGGTCTGCTGGTCTCGCCTGTCCCCATGAGCAGCAGCTCCTGCAGCAAGCTGAGCTGTGGTAGAACAGGGTGGTGAATCTTGTTTTTTCCCCCTTTTCCCAACTGGAATGAGCTAATTCCAGCCAAGGTCCTTCTGTAGCCTTCACTGGTCATTCCAGGGACACAGATGCCTCTGGGAGAGCAGGGGTGCCCACCCAGGGAGCCCATGTGGTTTCAAAAAAGGCTCCTGCAAGAAAGAAGGGTTGACAGAAGCTGTTGGTGTCCCTTGTGCTAGTGTAGGTCTGTACTTTTCCACTTGGACCCGTAGTTATGGTGCCTTTCTCCCTCAGCAAGTTTTAGGTGCATTTAAACCCCCCCAGTTTTGATGATGTGCAGTTTTAGAATAGCACTTGTGAGGAATCCTGGATCCTTTCCACCAATAAATGGTGGCAGCTACCCACAGGAGCCACCCTGCCTTGCTGCTTTTCTGGCACGCTGGATTTTCACACACACACAAGCCCAGCTTCTGAAAAGAACTGAACCAACACAGATTTTCTGCTGTCTAGTTTCTGCTGGTGTTCAGTCAGGCTGTGGAAATCCTGAGCTGATGATGTGTTCCAAATACCTCTGATCCAAACACCCCCCTTCCAGCTCTTTTCCTCTCTTTTTTTTTTTTTCTCTTCAGCACATATCTGGGGTGCATATTCCAGAAGGGAACAAGATTTAAATAAAAGCCAGATTTTTTTTTACAGAAATGGAGTCTTGTATTTCGGTCAGTTATAAAATGAGCAGGTTGTGTAAGTGGGATGGGAGCATGCAGCCAAGGCAGCAGGAAATGCTCTGGGAAATGGAGGAGGATGAGGGGAGGATGAAGGCTGCTGCAGCCTGGCCTCTGTGTGAGAGGAGGGGGGGAATTGTGGAGACTGGAAAGAACCAGGGCGTTTCCAGGTCGCTGATGTTTGCTGGGGGAAGGAGCTTTCAGCTCACCCTCGCTCCAGGGAGAGGTTCTAGGCTGGGGGAAGATCAGGATCTGGATCCAGGGTTTCTGCACTGGGGTGAGCCAGGGAATGATGCTTTGGAGGGGGAGCTGCAGAATGTCCCACACTAAACCCGATCCTGCCATCTGTGAAAAACGAGGTTCACTTAATTTTTATAGAATTTAAAAATTTAATAAAAAAACAATTAGGAGAAAAAAATAAAGTATACAGATACAGCCAGGTGTGTCTGCATTCAGCCAAGAGAGCACTCCTTACTAACAAAGGACTGTCCCTTAAAAACAGAACCCTACTACATATCCATAAATTCTCATACATATTCAGACATTCTTCTGTGGATCTTTGGGGTTCTTCTGTTCAGTTTTCTCTTGTCCCCTTCCCAATGGATCAATCTTCTTGGCGCCATCAAGATTTACATTCCCTGATACCAGAAATGCAATAAATTCCTCTCCCAGAGTTCTGGGCACTGCTGTCTTCATCTGGATAAGAGAGTTTACAAAAGGAAAAAAAGGTCTCCAGCTATCTTTTTCAGTCTTTGGGTTACACAAACAAAAGCAGTTTTTGTTTTAATGCTATGTCATAACTTAACATACATGTATTATACCACTATTTCTAAGTTGCATTAATAACAGAAATAAAGAAGACTATATTATTACAGGTAATTTTTCTAATCTTATAATATTCATTATAATACTTGCGAAAAGCCAATAATATATATTATATTATATATAAATATATAATATATATAATATATAAATGATATGCATTTATAACACATCTCTCCATCTCAAGGCAGGGGCCTGGCAGACCCCAGCACCCAGAAGCCCGGCTCCAGGTGCCCCTACAGCTCCCCGGAACGGGACTGCTTGGCCCCAGCACCCCGAGGCCGTGCTCATCCCTGCTGCAGACCCCAAACCCCCAAACCCCCAAA